>NC_056726.1:1034677450-1034764950 GCF_019279795.1 Protopterus annectens | reverse complement strand
TTGCAGATGAATTAGTTAGTTATGGTAGTTCAGTAACAGAAGACAACACAGTCACGATAAACTATAGTATAGCAAGATGCAGAGGACAGGAAGAAATGGAAACATATGATCTGCTGTGACGACCCCTAACGGGAAATGCCGAACGAAGAGGATGATCATCCTTGTATATAACCATGTCTTTTATCACTAATATTATCTTGCTCTATTTCCCTAGTAATAGGCCAGGCTGGTTTCCTGAAGGAAGGTCATCACTGAGCTGTTAGATCACTGTAATGATGACCACAGAATGATGATCATATAACTTTTCTTTGTAGTATTAAAATGAACATAAATTATAAATATAAACTGATTATAGCAAGATCCGATGCTCATAAGCCTAGCACTTATTATACAGCAGGAACTTCTTATTGTAACATTTGTTAATGTCTGTTATGTACTTCACAGATAAAGATTTTAGTTGTCTACTGATGTACTATGTTCTTCATCTGTAAATATGTTTGTAATTAATTGCTGTGTTAAATTGTTAATCGCTATGTAATCCAATGTAACTACTGTCTGTTTATTTTAACTGTGGAGCTTTTCCCCTGGGCCTACGCTGAAAATGGACCTACGTCCAGTCAGACACTCCCGGTCAACAAATGTAAATAAATAAATAAACAAACAGTGATTTTTAAGAGACTGGCCTTTAGCTGTGTTCAGAATTCAGAACAGGATGTGGCATCTTTAGTTTTTAGATGGAATGGATTTCCAGAGGTTGGAAACAACTATACAAAAGCAGGGATTTGAACAGTGTAGCATTGTTTTGGGAGGTTATGCTATGCAGCACATAATATAATATGATAAAATAAAACATAGTTCTGGCTTTTGGCTTACCAGCTTAACAGCTAAGGCTGGGGTGGTCTGGTTATTCAAGGGTTTGAATAGTTGTGATTCTAAGAGAAGGTCAACCCTTTCTTCTACTGAGAGCCAATTCACATTTCCAAAGTATTGTAATGATCATGTATTTGGGAGCGGGAGATACATTTACTTATTTTATTGGTGACTGAATTTGTATGGAATTACATTTTGGAGCAGAAGTGACCAAGAAAAGGTCATATTACAGTTTGGAAAGAGAAATGCCATTCCCTGTGATGGTTCTGGTGGATTTGTAAAAAAAGGAAGGAAATTACTTTTTGGTGCCAAATAGGAGTGAGATGACCTTTTATGGTGGAATGAAAAATTTAAGGGGGAGTCAAGACAAATTAATTTGTGTTTAAATGATACTAGGTATTATTATTATTATTATTAGGCATGTGATTCAGTATTGAGGAGATTCTGTACTACACAAAGAAGGAGGTAAAAGGCAATGTTTATTGGTGCTGCATGCAGAAAGCTACTCTGAGATGTTGAGAGAAAGAGAGACATCCCTGTGGAGGCAGACAACAGATATAAGCTCCTGTGTAATATGAGATACAAGCATATACCAGATATTACAGCATATTGTGTATTGGATGCATTGCACATGACTTCAACCCCCCTCCCCGTGTACTACAATACTATACCATCCAACTAGATGCAAAGATGCTGCAGCACATACCCAGTCAAAGGAAGCTTTGCCAGGTAATTGTGGGAAGACAATGGAGGGAGGTACCAGTCAAGTCCAATACTCTGTGCCATGTGAGATTTCTAGTCAAACATGTCGCTGGTGCATGCAGCACACTTTATGTATAAGAAATATGAGATGGTCAAACAGGATGTTGTTTTCAGTGTACTATCCACAACCACAAACCTTTAAGTTGTCTACAGGCTGCAGGTGTAGATTATGAACAGGACATTCCTCATTAAATCTAATGTATGGCTACAGGCTTACTAAAAACATGGACTGGTCCACACTGGGAACAGTGTCTATAAACTTATTTAGATACACTATCAATACGCGTAACTCCATATGAATGACAGAAGGAGTCATTACTGGGCACATTGCGAGTGCTGCAAAGAGCACTTTTGGCTGACATTAAAGTGTGAAACAATACTAATTTCATGAACTTTAATTGTACTTTGACTTAGGAATGGGGTCCATTCCCATCATGGTATTAGAAACCCAAAAGATTTGGAGAAATTAAAAAAGAACATACAAAAGTTTATATCTCTCATGATGGCACTGCTGACCTACAAACATTTTTTGATTGCCTAGGATATCCTTTTCAGAAGTTTGCTGCTATGGGATGAGGAAAACAAGGTGCACCAAGACACAGCCTCTATGGCTTTGAGCAGGTAGACTTGAAGTGACACTGTAGCATTTTCCAATGTTCAGCTGAAAAGGAATCAGTTTTTCATCTGGCACAAAAAAGTGTGCCATAATAACAAACATGGCAACTTGCCACCTGACATGGTATAGATGCAAAGTATTAATTGCAAGTTTGATAGCTGCTGGCAGTCATCTACAACCCACACTTATACCTTTGAAAAGTTAACTCTGCCTTGCAGAAGCAACAGCCACAGATCACACTGCCTGTGCTATACTTCTATGAAGAGGACTATTTCCAAGAAAATGTATTTTACCTCGGCATCAAAGTATCCCATAAACATTTACACTCACCCATCTATAACTCCAACTTTGGGAATGTGTATGAGCTGATTACTCTCTCCCTCATGTCACAAAGAAACCTCTGCTTGCTGCTGCCAAAGAAATGACTCACTGTCTTTGATATGAAAGAATCAGGACAGAGGTGATGTGCTACAGGATCAGATAGTCCATAGAACACCTCCATCATCAAAATCTGCTGTTACATCAGACAAGGTACTATGTACCTCATTTGTAGTTTGGGAATGTCATACGCAGGCCTTTTTGCTACATGGATTGGCACATAATTTGTTTTTGTGACTCAGCTGTTATCCACATATATCTGTAGCTATTGCATACATAAATAGTGGAAGTGTTGTTTCCTGGAATTTGACATTTCAATAATGCCAGAAATGCTATTGTTTGACCACCGATTTGACACTTGTGGTTTTCTCTAAAACTGCTTCACTCTTGCCTGCATCTATGCTCCCTGGCTACTGTCATCACTCTATGCTCATGCTTGCAATCTTATATCTTTATTAGTACTTGCTCTCAATTTTCAGAGTCTCTGTAATGAGCCTTATTGTTTGGTTTGGCAACAGGGCTGGACGTTGTTACTTTTCTTTGAGTCCCGAATTTGAATATGTCACATCATACCCTGGTTCACTGTTCCCCCAGATACAGACCTGCATCCCTTGGAGTGGAACCACAGTGCTGAAATGAAGCCAGGGCATCAAATCTAACATGACCTGTTCATGCCATTACTGAATTTGATGATAGGAACAATGCTGTCCTCACTGAAGACATATTCAGGTTCTGTCTATGTTACTCATGTAAGAGCCCTCCACAGTTTTCAGCATTTTCTTGTCATGGTCTTATCCATTTTCTAGCAAATTTGTGTATTGCTATGTGAGAGAGGACAACAGTCTGCTTACCAAATGCAGCTATTCTTATGAACTGGAGGATGCACTGTCTGACCCTCTGCATCATGGCAGCTGGCATGGACCTCTTCTCCATCTTCCATCGTACCAATATTTCTAAATTCCTTGCAAAAATGAATACCCCCACAAAAAGGCATGTCCTATTCATTTATTACCTGCCGGCATTTTATTTAATGCTCTTCAGAATACATCCTCAGGAATATAATCATCTCTTGATTGTCCATCAATGCATAAATTATCTATGATACACACTGCAGACAGATCCATTCCATCAGCTAAGTTCTTTAGTTTCCTTCTCCCCAAACCAGTGTTGCCCAATTAATTTTCATGTTGCCATTATCTGTGACATTGGATAAGAATGTTCAGATTCATGGGTTTGCATGTTCATAGGTATGCATTAGCTATGTGGTGCAGACCACCACAAACCTAGTCAATATCCTACATTCAGAAGATCCCTCCAGGCTTAAATTGGGCAATACAAGATAGACTGGGCAAGAATTTGATATTCTGTACCAGTTATCTAGGTTTGCCATAAAGGTAGCAGGGGTACTAAACTGCCAAACATAGTGGAAACTTGTTCCAGAGGTGGCAGAGACACTGGGATATGAATTTATCACATCAACATGTCTTATTTATCTATTGACGAATGTTTAGTTCCTTAAATGGGATATTGTTTTGTTTTATTTATTTATTTATTTAACATTTGTTAACCGGGAAAGTCTGACTTGGAACAAAGCCAATTTTCAGTGGAGGCCCGGGGAGAAACACTCCAGGCGCATGTCTTTGTAACATGGAAAGAACCAGGAGCACCCAGAGGGAACACAACGATGAGCCCTAAGGTACAACCCTGGTAGCATTTTTGCTTTCAGAACTGCCAACTCTGACTCTAACCACATGTGTGCTGTAAGGCAGCCAGTTAGCTAGCAACGACACAGCATAAGGACTGATATTCAGATTTACAAATCTGTCAATATTGCCGGTATGTGGAATAGTGTCAAAGGCTTTGACCAGGTCCACATATACTGTATATATACTTTGTAACCAATATCTACCACATTTATGACATTTTCAAATAAATTAATGAAGTAAAAGAGGCAAAATAAAGTTGAATCTGATATAATTCAGAGATAAGACATTTTCAATGTGAACATTAATAGGTTCATAGGTTCATAGGTTCATACTAGGCTATCTGCCCTAGGGCATTTATAAGCCTAAGCCAGAGTTGTGTGGCTTTCACCACCCCTTAGGTTGAAGAATACTATACCCATTAGTTTGCCGTGCCTCTGTCCAGCAGTGATACAAAGATGATCCCCGGGGTAAACCTACGATCTCCCATCCACTGGTCAAGATTCCTCTTGAACAGAGCCAGCGAGGTGCTCTGTCTCACATGGACTGGGATTCTGTTCCACAGCATATGGAGTCTCTGGGTGATGAATCTGTCCCTCCAGCACGTCCTATTTATATCCGTGTTGAGGTTTAAGTCTCTTGCTCTTGTGGCTCTGGTGGATTTGGATTTTTTGAGGTGGAGCATGTCCATTAATTCCGGGTTGGACATGGCCTTGTATGTCAGGCACAGGTCACCTCTGAGCAGACGGTATGTGACTGAATAGAGCTGGAGTTTCTTCAGTCGGGCAGCATATGGCATATTTTTGAGCCCCTTTATCCTTTTGGTGAGGAACTTTTGGGGTCTTTCCAATTGCTGCAGGTGTCGGGTAAGCTACATTCCGAATGGAGCATTGTACTCAATCATTGGTCTGATAAGTGAAGAGTACAGGGGAACAATGACCTCCCTTGATCTGGATGTGAATCCCTTCATAATCAGGTGGGCAATGTAGAAGGTCCTCCTAACCACTTTGGCAATGTGAGTGTCAAAAGAAAGGTTACTGTCAACTTGGGTCCCCAGGTCCCTGATAACCTCTTCTGTGCTTAATGGATTGCCACCTATGTGGTAACTTGGGGTTACCTTGTTTTTACCAAAGGGTATGGCTATACATTTTTTGGCGTTTATCTTAAGGCCATGGCTCTGGCACCAGTTATCCGTTTCTATGAGACCTCTCTGAAGGATATCTGTGTCTGATGGATTTTCAACTATGGTGCCCAGTTTGCAGTCATCTGCAAACTTTGTCAGCCACAATCCTCCTATGTTTGCCTGCACTTCTGAAAAGTAGATGCCGAACAAGAGGGGCCCAGGACTGAGCCCTGTGGGACACCGCTTGTGACCGCTTGAGTCTGACATGGCACCAGCAACTCTAACCCTGTGGGTTCTGTCCTTGAGCCAGTTTGCAACCCATCTTGTGACATATGGGTTTACATTTAAGCTGGTGAGCTTTTCTATGATACCCGAGTGGGGTATTGTGTCGAAAGCTTTGCAAGGTCAAGGTAGGCTGTGTGAACTGCCTTACCCTCATCAATGGCCTTGGTGACTGTTTCAAAAAAGTCGACCAAGTTCAAGAGGCATGATCTGCCCTTGGCAAAGCCGAATTGGGTAGGATCCAATGTCTGTAGGTCCCCTATGTCTTTATTTATGAGTTCCATTATGATCCTCTCCATAGCTTTGCAGACCAGGCTTGTTAAGCTTATGGGGCGGTAATTACCAGGGTCCGTAGAAGCACCGCCTTTGTGAAGTGGGACCACAGTTGCCGTATGCCACTCTTTGGCACGATCCTGTGGTAAGGCTAAGATTAAACAGCAGCCTTATGTGTGGGTTTAGTTCCTCATTGAGTTCATGTAGCACACAGCCGGGGACACCATCCGGTACCATTGATGCTGTGTTTTTAGCTTTAGAGAGAGCAGCTCTCACCTGGGCATTTGAGATGATTGGGAGGCTACACTCTACTGGGATAGATATTTCTCCTTTTGGGGGGGAGGGAAGAGAGAAATTTTCACTGAACCTGTCTGCCAGTATGTTTGCAATGTCTGTGGGTTCAGTGATTTTTGTATCATTTTGGACTAATTCTGAGCATATCTGGGAGTTTCCACCCAGATTTCTGACATAGCTAAAGAAGGCCTTATGATTGTCTTTTGAGTCCTTGGCGATTTTTCTCTCAAGGTTGGCCTTGGATGATTTTATGAGTGATCATAGTTTTTTACTAGTATTGATCAGAGATGTCTTCCCTTTTAGGGATTTTGCTCTGTCTTGTAGTAGCTTTCTCCTCTTGTTGTAAAGTTTGTTTATGGCTGGGGTCCACCAGATCGGGCGCTTGCCTTTGGTGGAAAGGGTCTTGATTTTATTTGGGATTGCTTGATCCATGCAATCCTGGAGGTGCTCGTAGAAAGCATTTGTAAGGGATTCAGCAGCGTGGGTTGTGGTTTCCAATGGCTCAGGGGCCTTGAAGGATACCACACCAGTCTTAAGAAGTGTGAAGTTGGCTTTTGAGAAGTTCTTCACTGTGGTCTTTTTTTGTTGGGGGTGGGGGCGGGATGTGGATCTCCAGTGAGATTAGTTTATGGTCTGATCTCACCAATGAGGGATATACTTCTGGTGTGGAGCATTTTGTCCCCATGTTTGTGATGATCAGGTCTAGTATATTTTCACCTCTTGTGGGAATGGTGACAACTTGTTCCATAGCATTTGAGTTTATGAACTCCAGGAACCTTTGGGCTAGGGTATTGGGGCTTGAGTAATGTTCCCAGTCTATGTTTGGGTAGATGAAGTCACCCAATATGATGGTGTTTGGAGAGACATTTATACTCGCCAGTGTCTTCAGGAAGGCTGTGTGGGGTTCCTGAGTTTGAGAGGGTGGCCTGTAGCATGCTACAAACTGTAGAGCAGTTTTGTCTATGGTTAATTGCACCTGAATGGTCTCTGATGCTTCGTGAGTTGCCACCAGCCTGGAGGTGTGGGTATCCTTTATGAATATGGATACACCCCCTCCTTTTGTGGTACGGTCCGGGTTTTGGGGCCGGAACGCATGATATGAGGTAAAACCTGATAGTGCCGGTGTGCTCTCAGGAGCCTTGAACCAAGTTTCAGTCACAGCACAGACATCGATGTTCTCCATACTGAGGAGGGCTTTGAGGGCATGCATCTTGAGATTTAGACTTCTGGCATTGAGCAGCATTACCGTTAGTTTTTTTCCATTATTGTTTTCTAGGGCGGTGGGTTTAGAATTTGAGCCTTGTCTAAAAAAGGCACTATGGGGGTGGCAAGAGCCTTTGCCAATATCCGGAAACCCAGGGGTGACAGGTGCAAGCCATCCCTTGCGAAGCAGCGTGGCTTGTCAAGCATGTCATTGCAGGCAGACAGACATTGGATCCCCTTAGAATGACACCAGAAATTAAGCCAATTATTAAAACTGATCATTTTGTCTCTGTATTGTGGCATCATTCTTGGTGAAGGTAGGATACTGCTCAGGGTCAGGGTCATACCAGCCTGGGCTACATAATCTGAGAGCTCCTTTATGTCTCTTTTCATGTAGTCCAGGGAGGTACATCTCAGGTCATTCACACCGGCATGGACAATGACTGAGTCATACTTGTTGTGGAGTGACCTGAGTGCTTGTGTTATGTGGCGGATTCTAGCACCCGACAGGCAGCTTACTGTGACCCTCTCCTTGTTCAGTCTGGTGAGTGGGACGTCAGTGTGTCTGACTATGGAGTCACCTATGACAAGTGTGTCATGAAGTTGGAGACAATACCTTCTATAACTTAACACATGTACTAGTGAGACTAATGGGTAAATTACTTACTAGGGACTGTGGATGGGCCACCTATGTATATTGGCATTGCAATTACTGTTTTCCAGGCTTTGTTAATGTTTCCAGTGGAGAGGTTTAGATTAAAGAGGTTTAATAGGGGGTTAAGATAGGCCATTTTGGTACTGATAATCAGGCAACGTGCTATCTTACCCAGGCACATGGATGAGATGGTCTTAGCCTTTGAGAGGACTATCTGGGCTTGTTCCATGATAATTAAAAGGGAGTACATGGAATGTGGAGCCTGTGTGACAACTATAGGTTCATAGGTTTATGCTAGGCCATTGAACTACTGAACCATGTGCAGCCTAGCCATACCTCTATCCCTTAGCCCAAGAATTCTGTAGAAAGTCAAAAATAATGGGGGACAAAAGCCCAGAAATCATGGACAGATTTTAAATATTGCTGTTATAAATTTAGAATGATGGTAGAATAAAAGGATTTGCATTAGGATGCATTTTCTGAAGTATATGAATTACAAAAGTCAAATGACTGTCATTGTTTTCAACCTCAGTGCAGGAGGGACATTTGTTTAACATACCCAACCTGGTTTGGATCAAGGGGGTATAATTTATTTTATTTATTTATTTTACATTTATTTTACATTTGTTAACCGGGCTAGTCCAACTGGATACATGTCCATTTTCAGTGGAGGCCCGAGGAGAAAAGCTCCACTAACTACTACTTAACAAGTTAAATAAAACATATACAGAATTATGCGATAAAAGGAAACATTTGCTTAAAATATTTTTCAGAATGTATATACACAAGAGTACAATATGAGACTTCGCAGGAGAGATAGTTTAGATAATTTACTAGGTTACAGTATTACTGCTTTATACTGAGAAATAGAAATAGATTATGATAGATCGAGATGAAAACCTGAAAGAGGAGAAGGAATATTACAGAGAGGTAACTCATACAAAGTAATGGAAGTAATACATGCACATAGAAAGAAGGTAAATAGAGAGTGAGAGGGATAGGTAGAGGAAATTAGTGTGAGTTAGAGTTTAGTCGGGGTTAAAGCATGGACATATCCACTGATTTTAAGATAAATTCTTAGTTTTTGTTTGAACAAAGCAGGGTAGGCATAGAAGTAAGTTCAATAGGAAGTTGATTCCAGCGTTTCCCAATGGCGTTAGAGAAAAGGGAGTCACCAGCAAGATTGTTGGATTTAGTTAATGTTACTAGGAGTTTGCTTGAGGAGCGAAGTGAATTCAGGTTAGAGTAAGGGGTCAGAAGTTTGGAAAGTGCAGGTGTGTTGTTAGGTTGATAGAAGGCTTTATGGACAAAGGAAAGTTGGGAAAGAAGCAACATATTTTCTAGTTCTAGCCAGTGAAGTTTCTGAAGGTTCAGACAGTGGTGAGTTCTGAAAGGAGTGCCAGTTGCAAATCTGGCAATGCTATTATATGTGTTAGTCAGTTTAGAGAGATTGTTTTTCTTCAGGTTAGTGAAAATTGATGAGGCATAGAGAAGAGTTGAAATAAGGTGAGAGTGGGCAAGGGTAACTTTTGCTGTGGGGGTTAAGAATGTTTTAATTCTGTAGAGGGAGCCCAATTTTTTGTTTACAGTTTTAATGGTATTATTAATGTGACAATCATAGGTAAGGTTGTTATCAATCATGATATATAAGCTGTTAATATCTTTATTTATAAGTTTCATAATGAAGTATTCAATTACTTTACAAATAAGAATGATTAGGCTGTTTGTTCTGCAGTTGCTGGACTCAGTGGTGTGTTCACCCTTGTGGAGGTAGATGGCTGTAGCTGTTCTCTACACTTCCTGCATAAAGACATTTCAGATGTTAAAGGTGAACAGATTTAGTAGTGAGCTGGGTGAAAAAGTGCTTCAAACTGACAGCAAAGCAGTGAGGCATGCTGTCAGGATCCATAGCATTGTTGTTCTTACCTTTGAAAGTTCTTTTCAAACTTGTTCCATCATGGCCTGAGGGTTGGTTATAGACAGGATGGCAAGAATAATGAAGTTTAGGAGACAGGAAGGTAAAGCTGAGTTTTGTTTTTTTCTGCCCAGCATTTTGGCTTGACTCTTAGAGGGACTTACTGGAGACTTTGAATGGCTTTTATATGTGTAACAAACAGTGAATAATTTTCAGAGGCAGTGCTTGAACATAGCATCAATGGGAATAGTACACACCACATTGATTTAGATATTGCATGGCCTATTGGTACTTGAACGTCATCTCTGGTTTAACACATTTTGCCATAGTGAATGTGGGGAGTACATCTTGAGGGTGGTGTTTATCAAGTTGCAGATGGTCGTCTGACTCACTTGATTTGTTGATTTTATGCTCCTATAATCCTATGAAATCTTAAAGTTTTCTCCAAATTTTCTTATTCCCAAGAGAGTAGAATATTCATCATTTCTATGCCTTTTACCAAATTTAAATATGTCACATAATATCCTGATTCACCTTTCAGGCAGATTTGGAAAACATAGCTCTTAAGAAGTTTAAATGTTATGGGTATAGAGGAGGAGTATATTACCCATCAAGAATGAAACAGAGAATATGACATTTTATACAACATATACTACTGTTCAGTAGATATGTGACCAACATTACTTTGAGAACTGATAACCTAAGCAAAATTAATTTTCCTACTGCTCTACCTTTTAAATGCAAGCTTCTTTGAATATGCTTGTTGTCACATGGAAAAGTAAATTTTGAGTCAAAGCTAACAGAGAAATGAATTTTAATATAAATAGGTTTGTACTGCTGGCAAAAAAACTGTCGACATTTCATGAGGGCACAGACAACATACTTCTCCCATTTTAAAAATTATTTAATTATGCAACCTCATATTTAAAGCACAGCAATAAAATGATGCATAATACACACATACACACATTAGCTTTACCCACTCAAGTCCGAATTTGTAGTGCAATAAATATCTAAACAAAAGAGCAGTTTTGAGGTACAGACCTTTAACATTTTTTTTATGTTCTATAACCTTTAAATATTTCTTATGCGCTGGTACAGGGAAAGACTGACAGAGGTCATAAATAAAATGCTGTTTAGATGAATTATCAGTTGAAAATACATATATGTACCTCTGCACTGAACTCCCGCATCCTGCCAATGGTGGCAACTTTGCTTCTTCCATCCGCTGGATGGGCACTGTTTCAGTGATGACTCAGATCCTGTACAGCTCACATTATCCAGCCATACTGGTCCAGTTCCTTGTCCATAGTGAGCTCCCTCTGGTGCTGAAACAGGATCTCCACATCCTAGTTCTCTACAGACAACTGCAGCTTCCTTCATTCCCCAGTTATAATCACATACTGTGCCCCATTCATTACCATAATAGATCTCCACTCTTCCAGCACATGCATGAGGGCCATTTACTAGCCGTAGTCCCACTGAAATGGAATAAGAAAATGTATGAAAATAGCAGGTAAGTAGCATGTGAGATTTCATATTACTATATATACTTTTGAAAGCATGGCACTTATTTACTTGCAAAAGGAACATCCGTGCCACATGTTTAAGAATATTAGGAATCAATAATATTAATAAGTGATAAGAAATTAATGACAATACATTCCAATGGACTTACTGCAGCTAAAGAAGCAGGATGCAATCACAGACATATTATTCATACATCAAGGACAAGATACTCAAACTAAGCAGGCAAACATATACCATTCCACACACTTTTATATTCTGTAAACATATGAAGATGAAAATAATATGAAGAATAAATCAACATCAAGGAAACTAGGTATATAATTTAGCATTTTATGTATATAATAGTATAAGAGATGGCTTAATAATACGGCATTTTGCTACTTGACAACAAGAAAAAATCATCAGATGTATTGTAAAACACCTTAACAATAATGCACAGTAGGGCAGTGAGTGACTGCATAAGCAATTAGAGAAGGACTAGTGTTGGATACTTTGTGACATCAACATGTCTGTTAATAGAGGTCATAGTGAAAGATTTGGTAGTACACATGTAACTGACCAACATGCCTTTAAAGATCAAAAGACTGCAGACGTTAAAGGTACTGACATCGTTATAATCATCAGTCGGGATTTTTAATCAGTAATTGTTGTGCAGGTCAGTGAATCTGCCTCACTGGTTTACAGAGAGTTCACTCATTGTGGCACTCACAGATTACAGAATGTTCAATCACTGTGACACTCGCAAATTACAGAGGGTTCAGTCACTGTGGCACTCACAGATTACAGTGTTCAATTATTGTGACACTCACAGATTACAGAGAGTTCAGTCATTGTGGCACTCACAGATTACAAAGCGTTAATCACTGTGGCACTCACAGATTACAGAGAGTTCAGTCATTGTGGCACTCACAGATTACAGAGTGTTCAATCACTGTGGCACTCACAGATTACAGAGTGTTCAATCACTGTGGCACTCACAGATTACAGAGAGTTCAGTCATTGTGGCACTCACAGATTACAAAGTGTTTAATCATTGTGACACTCACAGATTACAGAGAGTTCAGTCATTGTGCCACTCACAGATTACAGAGTGTTCAATCACTGTGGGATTCACAAATTACAGAGAGTTCAGTCACTGTGGCACTCACAGATTACAGAGTGTTCAATCACTGTGGCATTCACAGATTACAGAGAGTTCAGTCACTGTGGCACTCACAGTTGATAAAATGTAACAAAGAGAAAGAATGGGGGGGGGGTTCTACCATGTAATGTTCCCACATGGTTCCAGCCAAGATTGTTTGGTTGTGTTTGAAGTCATGGAATCTGATCTTCATTTTGGTTTAATTTTTTCAATGAGTTTCTGTTCTGAGCAGGGATTTTCAGTTCATTCTTCACAATATTGTAAAATGAAATCTAGTCTTCTATCACTGGATGGTACCAGGTGTGATGTACCATGACACACTGGGTGCATGTGGCAGTTTTGATCCTGCCGTGATAGTATGAATCCTAAAAAGACCTGATGTTTCAGACCTTACCAGAGGCATATAAGAGTATGGATGCTTTTTGATATGATGGATCCCAGCAGAAATGATATATAAGGCACACTTTATGTGTCCATGGCAGTTTAGATGTTAAGGTGATGTGGGTCCAAGAAAACTTGATGAAGCTGGAGACATTGAAACATATAGCTGTATGCATATCACTACAGTGCTGGACATCACACTGGATCTAATGTAACCAGACTCACTAGAGGCTTGCATGGGAGTAATTCATATGCGAGTATCAAGAATAATCATTCCTGTAGAACTAGTTTTCCCTTTTTTTGCTTTCATTTTCCTTAAGGACAATGTGTACTGCCCTTAAGGAAAATGTGTACTGTCCTTAAGGCTTGAAATTCCTCAGTACAAGAGAATGTTGCCCCTGTGTGTGTGTGTGTGTGTGTGTGTGTGTGTGTGTGTGTGTGTGTGTGTGTGTGTGTGTGTGTGTGTATCAGTATTTTAACCAAACTTATTAACTGACCACTTTTCAAAATGAGTACATTTCAGAATCCTGAAAGTCATTCTGTAATATATCTGTCATTTTTGTTACTGATATTTATTTTTATTATTGGGTTCTCTGATCTAGTTTTCTCTCTCCAGGTATGCATTCCAGGCATAGGCTTTCAAACAAAACTGGATCCGACACTGCATTCCAGACAGAACTTATAAGAAAGAGACTATTATAACATTTATTTTAGCCTTCCTTAACAAACCAAATTTTCTAGTAAGAAATTATTGAAGCTTTTCACTTCTGTTTAGGTAAAGATGATGCAGTAGGACTAATAAATGCAATATTTTATTTACTAATGGAAGTGATCAGTGAGGCAGATTTTGGTACAGAGATCTCTCATTCTTTCTTCTATCTGAACAAGTTTCAGAATTTTAAGAAATAGCCGTCATCTGTGCTTCAATAAATGTTAATGGGCTAAACTTTTAAAAGAATTGTTTATATATCTAATTTTAAGTTTCAGTACTTAAACAACTGGTTAAGGAAAACAGTTTAAAAGTCTAGAAATCTAATGCTAGTACATTCCACTGAGCAAGTTCAGCAATCCATTTGGGCAAATCAGTAATTAAATAAAAAATGAATAAACATTATTTTCTCTGCTGAGATGCCAGCATCCTCTCATCTGCAACTCACATAAGAGGTTGGGATGGATGGATCTCTCAGACAAGGTTACATAAAATCAGCATAAGTTTCAGCATACCCTTCTATATATGAAACTTTGTTTTGATTTGGCAACCTCTCTGTTATGGCATGCAGCAAGGAGGATATTACTATCAGCATGTCTCTGTCAGTTAAAAGCATCCAGATCCTCGTGTTTAATAAGGGATGGAACACCTTGTCCTAAGAGTTAAATATTCTTCTGTTTAGGGTTTGTGCCATTTATCAACAATATACAGTAACAGAATTCAGGACTGCCATCAAACATTTTTGCACTCAGCTTTTTGTCACAAAAAGATAGAACTGTGAGTGTAATGCAGACAATTGGGATCAGATCATAAATTGGAGAGTAGAAGAGCTGGGAAGGGAGGGACAGACTGGCAGCTGATGTCCGTGCACTTATTCTAGGGTGTGTAGATTGGCAGGGTCTGCTGCAATCCCAGGAACTGTTGTAGAGGGATTTGTATAGCATGCTGTACTTGAGCAACAGAAATGCTGTGCCCAATTTCATTTGGACAGTAGCCTTTGTTGCATTTGAGTGGAACCATATGCCCCTTCCCCCATCACTCTCCTACTTTAGACACAATAGGAAAGTCTGCGTGGGTTATGTTTAAGCAGCTTTATTTTATAAAAATACATCAGAATAGAAGTTTACTGACTTTAACTTAAGTAACTTACAGTATATACAAACTAACTGCTGGGATCATGCATGTTCTCTCTCTCTGGTTGCTCTCTCAAAATGGCACTAGGAAGAGCATGTGTCTACCATTTATACGTGCACGCACAGTCTTTAACATGCTTCTTAACGACACAGCACACATCACATATAGACTCTGATCTGCATCCTCCCTCTTTGAGAAAAAAGATTATACAATGTTATGAAGCTATTTGACATGCAGAAATACGAGGTAATTCTTTGTCATAAATTTATACAAGACTAAATATATATATATATATATATATATATATATATATATATATATATATATATACAGTTAAGTCCATGTTACTGCGTATTTTACACATGGCTTAGATATTTGTCCATATCACATGACATAAAACTGGGAATTGGATTTAGCAACTGGAACAGTCTCTACACAATGTTCAACCTTTGGAGTTTTTGGAACATCTTCAAGAATGGAATTAGAGGTTTGAACACACTCTGGGATGGAAACAACATTTGATTCACTCTGGGATTCAGAACCTACATCACAGAAACAATGTTGTAATTATGATGATGATGATGATTTTGGTATAGGAAGAAGTTGTCTCTGATTCCTCTGATACTGTACACCCTCAGATTCTATAAGGTAGGACCTTGACTCGGAACAAAGGCCTGTAATCTGACCAATCCGGTCAAAAACTTTCACCATTTGTATTCTCATTGTTTATACTTCCCTCAATGGACGAATTGATCTACTTGATTTGTCATAACTGGACTTCTGGATGGTGTGCTTCTTGGATAATTGAGCTCTGATGGTTTTATTGTTTGTAGTTTTAGGCCTTAATAAACTGGACCTAATAGATAGTGTAGTTCTGATTTGCCTGGAAAGAAGTCTTTGAGCAGGTGAGCCAAGAATATCATCATGAGGTATGTTTCTGAGATTAAGCAAATTCAAAAATATGTCTGTGTTATCACACTTTGACCTTTCAAGTAATTGCTTTGCACTGTGCACTGCACGTTCAGCTAGACCATTTGACTGTGGATATTCAGGACTGCTAGTAATATGTACAAAGTCTCATTCTCTTGCAAATTTCTGAAATGACTGACTCGTAAATTGAGTACCATTGTCAGAAATGACTTTGTGAGGACTACCATGGACTGAAAAATAACTTTTCAATTTAGTAATAACAGCATTGGAAGTTGGATTAGGCAGTAGAACAATCTCAAATTAACTCGAATAAGAGTCTACCAGTATTAAATAGTGTTGATTGTTCCACTCAAAGATAGTTGCAATGGTTGACCAAGGTAGTTCAGGAACTGGACTTTGCTGAAGTGGTTCACTTTGCAAATGCAATCTAGTACGATAGCACACTGAACAAGAAAAAAGTACTTTAGCAATGTCTTTCGGTAATGAAGGCCAAAATATTAATTCTCTCACTCTTCTCTTAGTGGATGTGGAACCTGGGTGACCACGATGCAAAATCTTGATATATTCTTGTTGTAAGGAAGTAGGAACAACAATTTTAGGACCTTTGAAAATAATGTCATCTTCCATCAACATTTCATCTCTCCAAGGAAAATAGGTTTGCACTTCAAGTGGTGCACTAGATTGCTTTTACGGCCATCCAACATTAATGTAGTGATTGAGCTTTTGCAAAATTGGATCAGTCTTTGTGTGATCTCATAACTCATCAAGTCTAGTGGTAGAAAAATTATGGACTTCCATCAAGGCAAAGTCAAAATTCTATGTGTCAAGCTGTTCTATCGTATTTCTGGGCAATCTGGATAAGGTGTCAGCCAGACAGAGTAGTTTACCTTTTGTATAGACCATTTTGAAGTTGCACTTTTGCAGTTTGAGCATCATTCTTTGTAATCTTGCTGTAGCGGAATGCATAGGCTTATTTAGCATAGTAACTAGAGATTGATGATCTGTTCCAATCTGAATAGCTTAACCATAAATATAATCATAAACTACTATTGTCAAATGTTCTTTCTCAATTTGAGCATATTGCATCTCAATTTGGGTAAGTGTCCTAGATGCATAGGCTACTGGTCTACTCTCTTGATGTAAAACAGCATCATGACCAAATTTTGAAGCATCACAGTTAAGAATGACTGGTTTGTTCACACCATAGTATCTTAATGTAAAGTGAGGTAGCAATTTTCTGCTTATGGTCTTCAAATGCCTTCTGGTGCTGTTCTCACCATGTCCATGCAACATTTTTGCGCATCATTTCTCTTAAAGGTGCTTCCAACTCATTAAAATCTGATATAAACTTGCCTAAATAGTTGACCATGGTTAGGAAATGCTGTAGAGCTTTAACAGTGTCTGGTGCTGTCATCTCAAGAATAGCTGCTTGCTTGGTTGGGTTTAGTCTTAAGCCTGTACTGATAAATAAATGACCTACATACCTAACTTCTGGAAGATGGAATTTGCACTTCAGAGGATTGAGTTTCAAGTTCACTTCACATGCTCTGTGTAGAAATCTCTTTAAAATTTTGTCATGTTCATCTTCACCATTGCCTCCAACCAATAAATCATCTACTATTATGGCACAAGGATAACCTGAAAAAATTTGCTCCCTTGCACGCTGAAAAACTTCACTTTCCAAATGGTAGCCTTAGGAATCTGTATCTGCCAAATGGAGTACCAAAAGTGGTTAGAAATGAGGATTGCCAAACAAACATCACTTGCCAAAATGAACGCTTTGCATCTAAAACAGAAAAAAAAGTGGCATTCGGTATGCTGCAACCTCTTCGACTGTGCACATTGGATGATATGGTCTTTTCAATGCTTTGTTCAAATCTCTTGGGTCAATACACATTCTGATTTCATCTGAGCCTTTTTTTGTGAGCTGCCACCATGGACGACACCCATTCAGCTGGTTCTGAGACTTGACAAATCACACCTTGCTGCACCATTTTATCCAAATGAGCGTTAACTTTATCTTGCAAAGCTGTTGGAACTCTTCTTGCTGGTCTCAACATTGAAGTGACCTCTGGGTCTAACTTCCTGGAATACACAACTGGAAGCTTGTCCAACTTATTATCGAAAACATCAGCCTACTCTGAGAAAATGGTTTAAAAAAATTAGAACTAGGAGATGCACTTATGTGATGAACTTCTTTGGTAAAAGAAAGCAGATTCATTCTCAAACTATCTCTGAGACCCAATAAAGACTGTACAGGTCTTCAGACTACATAGAATAACAACAAATGCAAAAAAAAACACAAACAGTCAAATGAAGGGGTCCACTTTAGAACAACAAACAATTAAAATATCAAGCACTCACATGAGTGAAAATTCAGGAATTAGACATTTAGTTTTTTGGATCACAGTACAGTGAAGATTGGAATATTTGCCCTTTCCTCACTGTAGTGTGATCTTAGTGTAGGAATATATATTTAGTGGGGAGTGTGGGGGGCATAGCCCCCCACAATAGGGATTTCACGTTTCTGATTTTTCGCTCATGTGAGCGCTCAATATTTTAATTTCTTGTTGTAATATAGATGTACAGATACAAATATAGATGTACTGCATACAGATGTACTAAGCAACCCCACAGATCCTCAACCATGTTTCAGTGTAATGGTTGAGGATCTGTGGGTTGCTTAGTACACCTGTTATGTATTAATGAATTATTACCATTTGAAATGTGAGTATTTAAGATGTTTTTGTATTTTCTGTTTTCATATGGTCTGATGAAGCCACTAGATGAGTGGTGAAAGCATTTACCTGCCATTAACATTTTATGTTATTTTTAGCTGTGCTTCATTTAACAGTTTGTGTTTTTATTTTTTATCACATTTGCAGTTTGTGTTTGCTTGAACGGTTATTCGTTCATCTGTTTTGTGCTTTGTTATCATTACATAGAATACGTTGTAACAGCTCTTGACAAACAATATGAAAGCATCAATGAGCCTTCACTTTGAATTTCTTCACCTTTATAAGCCAGCAGGTTTTGCCCTACTGACCACATTGAGTTACTCATTAGTTCTCACTTTAGCAAATGTGACTGCTGATATAACATTACACTTTTATCCAGTGTCTGCTTTAAGCTCTGTGGATTTAACATTGATCCAAACAGTACAAATTACTCTGCTTTTCACCAATAAATTCACTGCATCAACTCTTTCACCAAGCACAGATACACCATCTACATAGAAAGTTGACTGCTTCTGCTCTACTTGATCAACTTGCTTTTTGTGTGACCTATCTTTACGACTGTACAAGGTTTACTTGATTTGCAAAATTTTTGGAAATGGTTCCATTTTTTACACTTGTGACACTGCTGACCAAATGCTATGCACGTCTCTCTTTTAGACTCATGATTTGCACCACAATTGTGACAATTAACAATAAAGCTAGACTTGGGTTTTGCTGATCCATGTGTGTACTATACTGAGCTTGAGCCTGAGCATGGCCGTTTAACTGAACTGGTCTTAGAACTTGTTGGAAAGCTACAAGGTTTCCCTGATGAGCCAGATGGGGTAGTGGCTGCCATGTCCTTAGGCCTATTTATATTTGCCACATGTTGTATGTTATCTACATTTGTTCTGGAGCCTACTGAAACCATGCTGTTGTCACTCGCAAGCATACTTGTGGGTTTTTCTGTCATTTCATGGATTTGAAAAATCTCTGTGGCTTTACTCAACATTAAATCACAGTCACAAAGTAAAATCTTTCTCACAGCAGCACTACTAATACTACACACAAGTCTGACCTTTATTATCTTAAGTTTTAAGTCACCAAACCGACACACTTTAGCTGTGTTTGTCAGGTCAGTTATATAAGCTGCAAAAGTTTCCCCTGGTTTCTTATCTGTTGTGTAAAACAAATGCCTCTGTAATGTAATATTTGTCTGGAGGTTACACATTTCTCTGAACTTGCACTTCAAACACTCAGGATCTTCCCTTGATTCAGCTTGTACAACAATATGATGACTTTTACCTTCTCCTTCATATACTGCGGGTGCATACACAAATGAACGCTCTTTTTCTATGGCATCAGACCCAGCTATGTTTAGCAAAATGAATGCCTTGGCACATGAATCTTTGTCTGCATAAGCTGCCTGTATAAAAATATCGTACTCTTACTCAATATTCTGATCAAAATCAAGAGGTAAGGGCTTTTAAAATCCATCTGCCAAATTAACACATACCAGTGAAGTTTTTCAAATAAGCGCAAACATATTCACATACACATATACCCAAACTTTATACCAATACCTGTAACTTTGCACTTCTGAAATTATGCTTTTGGACTTTTAAAATCATACAATTGGGCATATTCTGCAAAACAACTCTCTTGAGCACTGTAATATCCTTGAAATTACTGTATAGCAAGAAATCGCCTCAGTATAAGAAACATATCAAATAACTGTACAATGTTCGGCATAACTGGATTTAAGTCTCTAGGGCATTGCAATACTCTTGAAATTATTGTTCTGCTAAAGAAATTTACCATCATTTTAACAACCATTTCAAATAACTGTATGATGCAAATTAAATGGGCAAGAGAAGCTCTAAGTCAATAACTTTTTGAAGTAATTGCACTTTGCGAATAAACTGTACACATCACACTGAAATCTACCCAAAATGGCAGTACCTTGCTAGGCAACTGTTTACAGTACAAGAAACACTCTGTAATGGTGGCACTTTGTGAATAGACATACCCAGCACAAGAAACTTTTTTGAAATAGCTATACTTTGACTGTATTTCATGAAATAGCTGCACTTTGCATACAAGAAACTCTTTAGAATACATACACAGTAATAAGCACATACTGTATGCACTTTTACATACTTTGAGATACTTTGAATAACATTAGTTATGCCCTTGATACAATACGAAGTCATAGTTATGCCAAAACACAGCACTTTGCCAAAACATGCAGTCACCTGGCTTTATTTTATACTTAATGTGCCCTTTTATGCCCTTATTATATTCGTTTTGTTAGTTGAATCTCTTTTCATGCCCATTGTATCTTTCTTGTGATTGTTTTACTCTAGACATGTCTGTTTTACTCTAGAAATGCCTGTTTTTCCTCAAACACATTAGTTTTGCTTTAAACATACTCGTTTTGCTTAAAACATGCTCAGTTTGCTTTTCTGTTAATCATTTCATCAAATACTTTTGTTTTAAACATTTCCCTTGGTTAATAAACCTTTTGTGCCTTTTGTGCCCTTGTAATGCCCCATTTTACCTTTCTTAAAAAATAAACAGCTCTTGCAAGTTCTCAATACCTTTGATTCTTTTGTGGCTCTTTTATTGTTCATTTCTTTTTATTTTACCCTCACTGTCATCTCTGCACCTCATGGCTCTGAATATTATTCTCTGCAATCCCGTTTCTGCCACCATGTCGCTCTCCTACTTTGGACACACTAGAAGAGTTTAAGCAGCTTTATTTTATACAAGCACATCACAATAGAAGTTTACTGACTTTAACTTAAGTAACTTTTATACAGACTAACTACTGTGATCATGCATGCTCTGTCTCTGGCTGCTCTCTCAAAATGGCACTAGGAATGGCAGGTGTCTAGCATTTAAACATGCATGCACACTCCTTGACATGCTTCGTAAAGACAAAGCACACATCATAGGTTCATGGGTGTGTACTAGGCTAATGGCCCTGGGGCCTTTACAAGCCTATACCATAAAAGTGCCCTGGCATTGTGCCACCCATTGTTAGTTCCCAGTGCCTCTGTCAAGTAGAGCCACTGGAGTGTTCCCCAGGGTGAACTTTCTATTTCCCATCCACTCATCAAGATTTCTCTTGAAGAGGGCCAGTAAGGTGCTCTGCTTGACAAGTATGGGAAGTCTATTCCAGAGTGTGAGCAGTCTCTGGGTTATGAACCTGTCTCTCCAGCATGTTCTGTTGATTGTGGTAATGAGGTTGAGATCTCTGGAGCATGTGGTATGGAGGGATTGAGATTTCTTTGGATGTAGCATTTCTAACAGAGCTGGGTCTGACATGTCTTTGTAAGACAAGCAGAGATCACCTCTTAGTAGATGATATGAGACAGAGAATAGCTGGAGTGTTTTGAGTCTGTCCACATAGGACATGTGTTTAAGGCCTAGGATCCTCTTTGTGAGGTACTTTTGTGGCCTCTCCAGCTGCTGCAGGTGTCTAGTGAGATACATTCCAAATGGGATATTATACTCTATGACTGGTCTAATGAGGGAAGAGTAGAGATAAATGATGACCTCTTTCTTCCTGGATGCAAAACCCTTGGTGATGAGGTGTGCCACATAGAAGGACTTTCTGACCATAGTGACAATGCGGTGGTCGAAGGAGAGGTTGCTATCAATCTGTGCCCCAGGATCTCTTATAATACTTTTAGTGTTCAGTGGACTCCCATCAATGTGGTAATTAGTGGGAACTGACTTTTTCCCAAAGGGGATGATGACGCATTTTTTGGCATTAACTTAAGGCATGGTTTTGACACCAGTCATTGGTCTGAGTGAGGCCTTTCTGTAGGACCTCTGTATCACTTTGGGAAATAATAATGGCTCCTAGCTTGCAGTTGTCTGAAATTTGGTCAGCCAGATTATCTCTGTGTTGGCCTGTATTTCTGAGAAGTAGATTCAAACAGGAGAGGACCCAGTGAGATGTGGAGTGGGACTTCACTTGTGACTGGTCAGCAGTCTGACTTGGAGGCTGCTACTTTCACACTGTAGGTTCTATCTGTGAGCCAATTTGCAACCCACCTAACGATATAGGGGTTGATGCCTAGTTTGCTGAGTTTATCAGTAATTCCTAAGTGAGGAATGGTATCAAAGGCCTTGGCCAGATCAAGGTAGGCTGTATGAACTGCCTTACCTTCATCCAGCGCTCTGGTGACTGACTCAAAGAAGTCAACCAAGTTGAGCAGGCATGATCTACCTTTCACAAAACCAAAGTGCATGGGATCTACAGTTTGGAGATTCCATATATCCTTGTTAATTAGGTCCATGATGATGCGCTCCATAGCCTTACATATCAGACTCATCAGGCTAATGGGGGGATAATCTCCAGGGTCTGTAGTTGCTCCTTCTTTATGGAGAGGAAAGACTGTAGCAGTGTGCCATTTGTTAGGGACAAAGCCTGAGGTGAGGCTGTGAGTGAACGGAGCACACATATGTGGTGCCAGTTCACTTTGCAATTCATGTAAAACACAGCCAGGGATATTGTCGGGTCCCATGGAAGATGTGTTCTTAGCCTTAGACAATGCAGCTTTAACCTGTGCTGCAGTAATGCTGGGTGCCTGTCATTCTTCTGGTATTGAGGTTGGCCCTTTAACCTGGGAGAGAGGGGTAAAGTTGGCACTGAATCTGTTGGCCAGTATGTTGGCAATATCTGTTGGCTCAGTATAGGTGGTACCATTGTGCAGTAACTCAGAACAAATCTGGGTATTGATATAACTATAGAAGGCTTTGTGGTTGTTTTTAGTGTCTCCCTCAATTCTGCCTTCATAGCTGGCTTTGGAGTTTTGATGAGGGATCTCAACTTTTTATTGAGGCTAATAAGGGAATTTTTCCAGTCTTGGGACTTCACCTTTTTGTGCAACAGTTTCTTCCTTCTGTTGTAGAGTTTATTAATGGCAGGGGACCACCAGACTGGCTTCCTTTTTTTTGGAGGAGAGTATCTTGGTTCTGTTGGGTATGGCTAGTTCCATGCATTTATGTACTTGTTCATACAGTGCATTGATGTATGATTCAGCTGTCATGCATCTATTTTCCATTGGCATGGGTGCCGTAAAGTTAGCCACCTCTGTTTTTAGGAGTTCAAAGTCATTTTGGAGAAGTTTTTCATGGTGGATACCTTTGCAAGGGGTGTGGGTGAGATGTGGATTTTCATGGTGATTAGTTTGTGGTTGGATCTAACCAGGGAGGAATGGACTACTGATGCAGAGCAGCAGTTGCCCACGTAAGTAATAACCAGGTCAAGGATGTTGCTTCCTCTAGTGGGGGTAAGAATGATCTGGTTGGTCCAGGGCATTGGAAATGGTGAATTCCAGGAAGTGTCGAGCCAGTGCATTGGTGCATGAGTAGTTTTCCCAGCTGATGTTGGGGTAGTTGAAGTCACCTAGTATGATAGTATTGGGTTGGATCTTAATAGTTTTTAGGGTGCTTAGAAATGTGGAGTGAGAGTTTTGGGACATGGTTGGGGACCTATAGCAGGCTACAACCTGAATCGCCATCTTACCCACTGTTAGTTGTACTTGGAGTATCTCAGATGCGTTATGCTGGGCTACTAGTCTGGAGGTGTTCATATCCTTTATGAATATGGAGGCACCACCACCTTTGGAGCTTTGGTCCCTGTTCTGGGGCTGAAAGCTATGGAATGAGTTATAGCCTGGTAGCACAGGGGCACTTTCTGCCATGTTAAACCAGGTTTCCATCACAGCACAAATGTCAATTATCTCCATTTTGAGGAATGCTTCAAGCAAGTGCATCTTGAGATTTAGACTTCTAGCATTGAGCAGCATGACCCTCAGATTGAATTTATTTTTAGCTTTTATGGTTGTAATTTGGTTTTTGGAACACCACCTAAAAAAGGCAGTATAGGGGTGGCAAGAGCCTTATCCAGTACCCGGAAACCCAGGGGTGAAAGATGCAGACCATCTCTGGCAAAGCATCGAGGTCTGTCAATCATGTCATCTCAAGCAGACAGATACTGGATCCCCTCAGAAGGACACCAGAAACTTAGCCATTTGTTGAATTCAAATCATTTTCTGTTTGTACTGTGGTATCATTCTGTGCAATGGTAGGATGCTGCTCAGGGCTAGGGTCATACAGGCCTGGGCCACATAACCTGAGAGCTCCACCATATCTCTTTTCATGTAGTCCAGGGAGGTGAGCCTAAGTTCATTCACACCCACATTGGACAATGCAGAGTCATACTTGTACTTGTTGTGGAGTGACCTGAGTGCATATGTTATGTGTCGGATTCTGGCACCTGATAGACAGCTGACTGCTACCTACTCCTTATTCAACCTAGTGAGTGGGACATCAGTGTGCCTCACTATTGAGTCACCTATGATTACTGTATTGGGCAAGCTATTTTTCTTTAGAGGCTTAGGTTGAGGAGCACACTGTGTAGGTGAGCTATGTGTCTTGTGGTTTGTGCTGTGTTGTGGTGGTAGAGTGCATTTTTGCCTTGGAGGTCTCTGCTGTTTGGTAGATTTCTATTGAAATCCTCCATGAAGGTGGGTGTATGGTTTGTGTATTTATGTGAGGGCTGTGATGGTGGGTGTTCTGGAGGGCTATGTGTTCCATGTGGTGTGGTGCAGGTGTTGACCTACTCCTCTTGACCAGCTATTCCAGTCTTGGCTGGATAATACATGACATCCACTTTGTAGATATAAATGCATCTCTCACAAGTCTAAGTGTTGGGAGATAAGAAGAGAGGGTTGTCTGTACATGAGGCAGTTGCTACACTGCCTCAGAATGCCCAAGTTCACCAGGTTACTAGGAGAAAGCACAGGAAATTGACTTATAGACATGCCAGGAGAGATGGTTATTATTACTAAGTACTGGAGCTGTTTCCTTATAGGATGTCTAGTTTTGATACCACTTTTCTGTGCTGTGTAAATGCTACAAAAAGCCCGATGAAGTGATAGGTGAATAAGCTAATTAAAGTACAAGAGAGAAAAGAAAGTTAAAAGGGATAGAAAAACTGCCCAAACGGCCACTCCCACTGATAAGCTGGAAGACTTCCCTCTAACACAGAAAGGTGTGGGTAACTCAGAAACTTACAGTACAGTCTGGATACAGCAAATCTTTATCCGGACTACTCTATTAACAGAAAAGGTGGAAAACAAGCTTAGAACATTTTTTTTTCTTGAACAGTTAACTTATAGCTGGAATACCTCAAAAAGGGTTTAAAACCATGCAGCGGAAGCTCTGGATGCTCCAGACCTGTATTTAGACTATGCTACTCAATTTTAAGGTTAAGAACCTAGTTAGAAAAAACTCACAATGAAGCACAGATTCCTCACTTATAGTCAAAAGAAAAGCACTTGCAGTATGAAAAAATACAGTTAAACATCAACAAAATGCAGTTGAACAGTAATGAATTGAAGTAAACAGCAATGAAATATAGTTAATCAGTAGATTGCTTTGAAACAATAGCTCACGAATCACAACAGTAACAGACAGCACAAATAAAGTAGCAATTCAGTCGAATACTGTCATCAATTTAGTGAGGCTACCAACAAGCAGTAATAAATATGGCAAACAGGAAAATGAAGTATAAAGAGGTACAGTTTTTTTTTAGTAGAAAGTGAAGAGACAGAAGATAATGAGATAATTCATGGTTCAGAAGCTAAAGGGGTGGGCCTTTGCTAAGTTCTCGCTATAAACAGTAGAATGAGCTGATGTAATGTGACTGGGGGGAGTGTCCAGTATCAACTTTATACCAGTGGTGGGCAACTCAAAGCCACCAAGACTTAAGACCACTGCAACAACTGGGCAAGTGTGTGGGGCAAAACAGTTGCACAGATTGTAGCGATATGTATTAAAATAGAAGTGCAGAAGACAATTGAAAATAAACACATCTTTTTCCAATATCACAGCAGGGCAGTAGGCCACTCTCTCTGCAACTTTGAACAGCTTGAGCAAACAAGTATATCTGATTTAAAACACTGGCTATTAAAGGCAGAGGAACAGAAATCAGCCCAATTATCCAATAAAAAAAAACAGTTTTGCAGGAATGCCCTTAGCTGGATTAAACCAGCTGATTTACTTTGTGCCACAAAGAAAACAACTAGGCCTCTCAAGACAAAATATTTCATTGCAAGCTGAAAGGGTCACAACAGTAACAGATATTCAGCTCTATCACACAACAAAATAGAGCCAAAAGACAGTTGCACCGACTGCAAAAACAGTTGTACAGATTACAGAGATATACACTCTGATCAACATATACACGCTGATAACACCAGTTCTTTCTAAGCTCCTCTGATTGATTTTTATAATTATCATAATATATTTTATATGCTTTACTAATTATTCCTTTTTTAATGGCAGCTTCTGTTCTAGATTCTATTAAAATCTCTACCAGTACTGGTCTTTCATTTAGGAGCCCCCTATTTCTTTCTCTTTGCCTGTACTCTGATATTAATCCTTCATAGGGAAGTCAGTCTGAAACCTGTAGTCCAAATAAATTCTTGGCCTCTTCCCATTCTATTACATTTCCCTTTGTAGTTATTTGATCCCAATACCTTGGTTCCATTGACAGTTTTCTCCACTAAATTCCAGCCCCCTCTTGCCTATTATCTGTATCCCTGACCACAGTCATCCCTATCAGCAAAATCTCTTTTCTCCATTCTCGTGCTGGTTTGGCTCTTAGAATGTTCCCTGCTAGTTTATGAATATAATACTCTATGATTTTGGTTGTTCTCCTTAATCCAAAATCCCAATATATCTTTATTTCATGAGCTTCCTCTCTGAGTCCCTGAGTCAGCATCATTCCTTTCCACTTTGAATTATAGTTTTCTGCTTGTGCTTTGTATAAAAGCCTTTAACCCCTCAAATTAGATAGTCTACCTTGTTCTATTGGTAGAATCAGCTTATCCCACTGGACCCTTGCTGTCTTCCCTTTCCAGATAAAGTCCTTCAACTCATTTTTAATTGCTATCCACAACTTCTCCTCTGCTTGATAAAAGTATGCCTGATCTGTGTATAAGACTGAAGGGACTAAAAACCTTTTAATGGCTTGTATCTTAGTATCCATATCCATAAAACAAAACTTCCAGTTTCTCAATTTTTGTAATATCTTCTGTTTAGTCTCTTTCCACATATCTTTAGCTGCCATCAGAGTCATTTCTAATCCATACTCTTAAACACTTAATTTTATCATGTCCCCATAAATATGGATATTGTTGGACCAATTCTTGTGTGGGTACATAATTTGCTGATATTGCCTTTATTTTTAGCTTCATTAATTTTGTATCCTGAGAAGATTTGAAACTGTCTTAAAATGTTCTACAACACTGTAATGTCCCTTTCTGTCTCTGTCCTGTATAAAATAATGTCATCTACAAATAAAGTCAGCCTTTCCTGACTACCATACCAATTATATCCTTGAATTTCTGAGTCCCTTATTTTCTTTACCAAGGGCTCTAAATATGATAGAACACAGGAGAGAGCGGACAACCCTGCCTAGTTGCTCTACTCAAGGATAAATTATTGGAGAGGACCCTATCCACTTTAATCCATGCCTCAAATCCCTTATATATTCTATTATACCATGACCCCCATTAATATTCCAAAACGTGCATGCTGATTGCCCAGCGTGCACGTTGTAAATCGACTTATACTAATGGAAAAAGGTCCAGTCGCCCGGACTTTTTCCATTAGTATAAGTGTCTTTTAAAACACTGTCTTGCTATGTTAAAAGAGTTTAACGTAGCGACACAGGTTTAAAAAAAGCAATGGAGATCTCCGTTGCTCTTTTTAAAGCTGTCTCGCTATGTTAAACTCCTTTAACATAGCGAGACAGTGTGTAAAAAGCAACGGAGATCTTACTTTCTCCGTTGCTTTTTTTTCAAACCTGTCTCGCTATGTTAAATGGGTTTAACATAGCGAAACAGTAAAAAGCAACAGAGATCTTGCTTTCTCCGTTGCTTTTGCCCACAGCTCTGATGTACTGCGTAGGCATGCGCAGTACATCAAAACTGCCGCGGATACCAGACAGCTGCGGAAGGGCAGTAAGGAGGCATTATACAATGCCATTATTTAAGAAAAGTAATTATTTTTTTTCTTACATAATGTCATAGTATAATAGCAATAACCCATTTCTGGGTGTGGGTAATGCTGGATTTACCCACGGTTGTCTTTGTTTGGTCCCTCGGGCTTCACCCTTGGTACCAAACCATGCCAACCGTGGGTAAATCCAGCATTACCCACACCCAGGCATGGGTTATTGCCATAATAATCAACCTTATAATTGTATCAGGGAAAGCAAATGCTTCCACTGCCCTGCTCATGAAGTCCCACTCTATTGTGTCAAATGCTTTCTCTGTATCAAGACCCACCAATAAAAGAGATACTTTCTTACATTCTGCTTTCCTCTGGATCATCAATGTTCTGTTAATATTGTCAAATATTTGCTTCCTCTCCACAAAAACCACACTGATCCATATCTATCAATTTTGGTATCACTTTTGCCATTTTTTATTTGTTACAGACAAAAGCACTTCATAATCATGGTTTAGTATTGAAATGGGCCTGCATGAAGCTGGATCTAATGGATTTTTACCCTCTTTAGGTATTACTGTTACCTCCACCTTCTTCCATGATGCTGGTACTTCTCTTCCTCCTCTTAAAATACTATTAAAACCTTCCAGATCTTTATCATTTTTGTTCCTCCTAACTTCCAAACTTCCACAGGAATACCATCTTTTCCTGGGGACTTTCCTGTAGATTGGTTATACATGGCCATTTTATCTCATCCCTTCCTGTCCTAACTGTTAGTAATTGAGCCTCATCTACTTCTAATTGTGGCATATTTAATTCTTCCATAAACATTTCCCTTTGTACCTGTCCTTGATTTCCATATTTCTCTGCTTTATACAATTTTTCATAAAATGTCCAAAATATTTCTAATACTTCTACAGGGTCTCTTGTTATCTTCTTTGTTATAGGCTCCCTAAGCTTGGTGACTGCCCTTTCCACATTCTGTTGTATGAGTTGTTGTACTAAAAGTTTTTGTGTTCTAGAATTATTATAAAAAACAGTTGCTTAAAAGCAGTCTTTCAAAACTCGTGCATATTATCAAGGTAATCCCTTATTTTCTGTTTAGCATTCATTATACATTTCTATTGTTATTCAAATGCTATTATCTGTTTTTCTTATTTTTTTCAATGAAAATGCTTCCATAGGGAAAAGAAAGAAGTCCACCAGGTTTAGTAGGCATGATCTGCCTATGACAAAACCAGACTGAGTAGGGTCCAGTGTCTGAGGTTTCCTATGTCATAGTTAATCATTTCCATGATAATTCTTCCAATGACTTTGTATTTAAGGGTAGTCAGACTAATGGGTTTGTAGTTCCCTGGATCTGTTGATGGTCTACACATTGTAATTCTCCATTCGCATGGCACAAAGAGGCTATAGTTGAATAGTGACTCCAGTGGCTCTGATAGGTCACGTTTAAGGCTATTTAGGAGGTATCCTGGGATGTTATCAGGGTCCATCGAAGCAGTGTTCTTGGCAATTGAGAGAGCAACTAGGACCTGCTCCCTAATGATAGTTGGAGGGATCATGTTATATGGTATTTCCTATGAGGTGACTGGGAATGAGTGGAGGTAAAACTGGAGCTGAATTTGTTGGCTAGTAGGTTTATTATGTCTCCCAGCTCCATGAACATGGCTCCATATAAAACCAGTTTGACAACCTTTGTCTGATACCATTGCAGTTTCCATCCTTAGCCTGGGAAGCTATCTTTACCTCAAACTGGCTTTCTTGGACATAGTTAGGCCTATTATAAGTTCATAGGTGTGTACTAGGCTAATGGCCCTGGGGCCTTTACAAGCCTAGCCCATAGAAGTGCCCTGGCATTGTGCCACCCATTGTTAGTTCCTAGTGCCTCTATCAAGTAGAGCCACTGGAGTGATCCCCGGGGTGAACTTTCTTTTTCTCATCCACTCATCAAGATTTCTTTTGAAGAGGGCTACTAAGGTGCTCTGCTTGACATGTATGGGAAGTCTATTCCAGAGTGTGAGCAGTCTCTGGGTTATGAACCTGTCTCTCCAGCATGTTCTATTGATTGTGGTAATGAGGTTGAGACCTCTGGGGCATTTGGTGTGGAGGGATTGAGATTTCTTTGGACGTAGCATTTCTAACAGAGCTGGGTCTTACATGGCTTTGTAAGTCAAGTAGAGATCACCTTTTAGTAGATGATATGAGACAGAGAATAGCTGAGTTGTTTTAGTTTGTCCATGTAAGACATGAGATTAAGGCCTAGAATCCTCTTTGAGAGGTACTTTTGTGGCCTCTCCAGCTGCTGCAGGTGTCTAGTGAGGTACATACCAAATGGGGCATTATACTCTATGATTGGTCTAATGAGGGAAGAATAGAGAGAAATGATGACCTATTTCTTCCTGGATGCAAAACCCTTGGTAATGAGATGTGCCACACAGAAGGATTTTCTGACCATAGTGGCAATGTGGTGGTCAAAGGAGAGGTTGCTGTCAACCAGTGTCCCCAGATCTCTTATAACACCTTCAGTGTTCAGTGGGCTCCCATTGATGTGGTAATTATTGAGAACTGAGTTTTTCCCAAAGGAGATGACGATGCATTTTTTGGCATTAAGTTTAAGGCCATGGTTTCGACAGCAATCACTGGTCTCAGTGAGGCCTTTCTGTAGGATGTCTGCATCATTTGGGGAGTTAATAATGGCTCCCAGCTTGCAGTCATCTGTGAATTTGGTCAGCCAGAGTCCCTCTGTGTTGGTCTGGACTTCTGAGACATAGATGCCAAACAGGAGAAGACCTAGGACTGATCCCTGTGGGACTCCACTCATGACTGGTCGGCAATCTTACTTGGAGTCCACTACTTTCACACTGTGAGTTCTATCTGTGAGCCAGTTTGCAAACCATCTAACGATATAGGGGTTGATGCCTAGTTTGCTGAATTTATCTATAAATCCTTAGTGGGAGCAAGAATGAGCTGGTCCAGGACATAGGAAATGATGAATTCCAGCAAGCACTGGGCCAGTGCATTGGTGCTTGAGTAGTTTTCCCAGCTGATGGAGGGGTAGTTAAAGTCACCTAGTATGGGAGTGTTGGATCTTAATAGTTCCAGTGGAGTGAGAGTCTTGGGACATGGCTGGGGACCTATAGTAGGCAGGCTACGACCTGAATTGCCATCTTACTTAATGTTAGTTGTACCTGGAGTATCTCAGATGCGTTATGCTGGGCTACTAGTCTGGAAGTGTGCATATACGTTATGAATATGGAGACGCCACTGCCTTTGGAGCTTTGGTTCATGTTCTGGGGCCTAAAGGTGAGGAATGAATTATAGCCTGGTAGCACAGGGGTGCTTTCTGTTGCTTTAAACCAGATCTCCGTTACAGCACAAATATAATTGTTCTCCATTTTGAGGAGTGGTTTGAGCAAGTGCATCTTGAGATTTAGACTTCTAGCATTGAGCAGCATGACCCTCAGATTGCATATATTTAGTTTGATGAGAGAGATTTTTTTCTTTTTGGGTGTTGCTATTCCTAATTCTAGGTATGTTTTTTTTTTTCTTTTGTTGTACAACCTGTTTAATTGTGGACTCCATGACGATGGCTTGTTTGTAGAGTTTGTTTTGGGCTTATTTCTCGTAGGTACAGCAGCCTCTATACTACCATTGACATTGGCTGTACATACTTTCAGTGAACAATTCTACCTAGGCTGCTGTGTTACCTGGGTTTGGAAGGATTTGGAATTTTAACAGGTCATCCCTTAATAAAAGATACTTTGCCTTGGAATGGTTCCCAACTGTTAGTGTTTACAGGAGTTACAGAACTGATTCTTATTTCAAAGGAATTTGCTTTGTGATCTGACCTTATCAGTGATGATATGACACTGGATAGGGTGAAGTTTTCTTTTGAGTACTAGGTCCAATATGTTTGTACCTTTAGTGGGCATGTACGCCATCAGATCTAGGGTGTTTGTATTTACAAAGTCCAGCAATCTCTGTGCCTGCAAATATGGAGTCATGTAGGATTCCTAGTCTACAGAGGGGTAAATAAAGTCCCAAATGAATATGGTTTTTACTTGAAGGGCGAGTGTCTCCAGTAGGTTTAAGTATGCTCTATGGCTTTTCGGTGACACAGATGGTAAGCTATAGCTTGCTAGCATATGGTATGGGACTTTGTCTATCGTAATCTGCATGTGGACAAACTCAAGCACATCATCTTATTTAGCCATCCAAGAGGTGTCCTTGTTACTGATAGAGATTGAGACACATCCACCTTTAGTTCCTGTCTTTGCAGCTAGTGATTTAAATGTGTGGGAGGCACTTAAGCCTTGCACTGCCACGGTGCTCTCTGTGGTTTAAAACCATGCCTCAGTAACAGCACAGATGTCTGGACTCTGCAGGTTGAGGCAAACTTTGTTGGAGTGGAGTTTTTTTTTTCAACTGGCACTGAGCAACAACACCTTCAGATTCTTATGAACTGATTTTGCTGTGTTGGAGAATAAGGATACACTGTTGTTATACTGCTGATAGTTACTTCACAAAGATGTCTTCAGCAGTTTATGTTTTTTTTTCTGCTACATGGTCATCAACATCTTCTTTTGGCTATTCCTGTTAGGGGTCACCACAGCGGATCATCTGTTTCCATTTCTTCCTGTCCTCTACATCTTGCTCTGTCACACCAACCACCTGCATGTCTTCTCTCACCACATCCATAAACCTTATCTTAGGCCTTCCTCTTTTCCTGTTACCTGGTAGCTTTTTCCCAATATACTCAGCATCCCTCCTCAGCACTTATCCAAACCAATGTAATCTTGCCTCTCTGGCTTTGTCTCCAAACCTTCCAACCTGGGCTGACCATCTAATATACTTATTCCTAATACTGTCCACCCTCGTCACACCCAGTGCAAATCTTAACATCTTTAACTCTGCCACATCCAGCTCAAACTCCTGCCTTTTTGTCAATGTCACTGTTTCCAACCCATATAACCTAGCTCGTCTCACTACTCTCTTGTAGACCTTCCCTTTCACTCTTACTGGTACTCGTCTGTCACAAATCACTCCTGACACTATTCTCTACCCACTCCATCCTGCCTGTACTCTCTTCTTCACCTCTCTTCCACAGTCACCATTGTTCTGAATTATTGATCCCAAGTATTTAAACTCATCCACCTTCGCCACCTCTACTCCTTGCATCCTCACCATTCCTCTATCCTCCCTCTCATTCACACACATATATTCTGTCTTAGTCCTGCTGACCTTCATTCCTCTTCTCAATAGAGCATATCTCCATCTCTCCAGGGTCTCCTCCACCTGTTCCCTACTCTCACTACAGATCACAATGTCATCTGCAAACATCATAGTCCATGGAGACTCCTGTCTGATCTCGTCTGTCATCCTGTCCATCACCATTGCAAATAAGAAAGGGCTCAGAGCTGATCCTTGATGTAATCTCACCTCCACCATAAACGCATATGTCACTCCCACCGCAGACCTCACCGCTGTCCCACTACCCTCATACATATCCCATACCACTCTTACATACTTCTCTGACACTCCCAACTTCCTCATACAGTACCACAACTCCTCTCTAGGCACCCTGTCATATGCTTTCTCTAAGTCTACAAAAACACAACGCAACTCCTTCTGACCTTCTCTGTATTTCTCCATCAACATTCTCAGAGCAAACGTCGCATCTGTAGTGCTCTTTCCCAGCATGAAACTATACTGCTGATCACTAATCATCACATCCCTTCTTAACCTAGCTTCTACTACTCTTTCCCATAACTTCATGCTGTGACTGATCAATTTAACCACTGTAGTTACTACAGCTCTGCACATCACCCTTATTCTTAAAAATCGGTACCAAAACACTTTTTCTCCATTCCTCAGGCATCCTCTCACTTTCCAAGATTTCATTAAACAATCTGGTTAAAAACTCCACTGCCATTTTACCTAAACACCTCCATGCTTCCACAAGTATGTCATCTGGACCAACAGCCTTTCTATTCTTCATCCTCTTCATAGCTATCCTTACTTCCTCCTTGCTAATCTATTGCACGTCATGATTCACTATCCCCACATCATCCAACCTTCTCTCCCTCTCATTCTCTTCATTCATCAACCGCTCAAAGTACTCTTTCCATCTCCTCAATTAATCAAAAGATGATCCAGACAAACTGATTTCAGATGCTGCTGGATGATTTGTTCAAAGATAAACAGTTTTTTTTCCAAAATCTGCCAGTAATTATTCTTGCATAAGCTTATGCTATAGGCAACTTTGTCTCATGTGGGCACTAGTATTCTTCAGTTCCTAGGGTATATTCTTGCTACTGCCTCCACCAACATATTTCACTTGTGGTTTGAAATAATATATGCATGACAGGGTATATCTGCAAACATCTAAACTAGTCTGTTCAAGTCACTTTTCTTAAGGGGTCAACATGTGACTCAATGGAAACAGTGATACATTTTTTCCAACACACTGGAACACATATTTTTAAATGCTATATACCTGCCACTGGGAACTATGCAAATTGGATTTCAAGGTACAGTTCCACTACTGCTAATGTGTTTTGTTGATAACTCTTAGTGTTCTTTTTTAATGTAAGCAAACATTGGATTTATTCATTTTCTTAATTTAAGATGACAACAACATTGAGTATAGATAGCCTTGAAGTCTAAAAAAAGAGCTGCAGCTTGGGTTGCAATTTAAACTGTGATTAAGGCATTTTAGTGGTACTGATTTTGACTCCATTATTTCATATATAAAGAAAAGAAGTACTAACCAGTCTGTTGTTTGTGGCATTTTTATTCTAGTCATCTTTGCCTTTGACCATTTTTACCCAATACTAATTCTGAGCATGCATAATGTGTCTTTTTTTTTTTTTTTTTTTTTTTTAATTTCATCCTCAAAAGTTAAGTTTCTTTACATGGTGTCATGATATTAATCATCATGTGGTAAGATAACACACCTCTGCTATATGCACCCAAATGAATAAATCTCTGTCTTACCTTGACAAGTTTTCCAGAAGAATTAATTCTCATTGGCTTTAATTTCATCCCCTATAATGCTACTCATGAGACTTTCCCATATTCCTTTGTCTTTACCCAGTGTACCAGTTTGCATTTACTAAGAATTGCTTACTATGGTAGGCATTGTATTTCAACAGCTGTATCATGAAGTAATATCAAATTGTTCTAATTGTGCATGCTTAACTTCTATTACACACATGAGAAAGGGGTAAAATATATTTTTTGATAGCTGCCGATCTGCAAGCTAATATTATGTTAACTTATGTACAACAGAAACAGAGTTAGTCAAAAGACTGCATGGCTAATTTGAGCACTAAGTTTCTGTATGTTATTGACAAGCTCACAACTCCCTCATATATTTGCTATGTCTTGAGACAGTCACTCAGACATATTTTTCAACAGTTGATTTCATTCTGTTAACTTGTTATACAACCACAAGCTAATACAGTGATTTTCCAAGGAGTAACATTGAACTCAACCCTAGCCCAGCAGCTATCGTTTTTCAAGAACTAAATCATCTTGTCTGCACTGACCTGCGGTCTCCTCAATGCCCATCACATCAGAAACTGCTAAGACCACATAAGTGCTTTCATCTCCCAACACAACCCAGACATTATAGTAGTCTCAGTTTCATGGGTCAAACAAGACTCCCCCAGCTCCATACACCTTTAACATCCTACAAGTATGTCAATAATGCCAGGCCAGGAAAATGATCAGGTGGAAGCTTTCAAATTTTGTACAAAATAACCTAAACCCAAAAGTCATTGCCCAAGGAAACTCCTTGTCATAGGTTCATAGGTAGGTACTAAGCTATTGGCCCTAGGACGTATATAAGCCTAGCCAAATGGTACCCTGGCTTTTGCCAACCAAGAAAATTATTTTCCTGTGCCCCTGTCGAGCAGAGCCACAGAAGTGATCCCCGGGGTGAATTCCCTATCTGCCATCCAATCATCAAGATTTTTCTTGAACAGTGCTAATGAGGAGCTTTGTTTGATATAGATAGGTAGTTTGTTCCAGAGTATGGGAAGTCTCTGGGACAGGAATCTATCTCTCCAGCATGTTCTGTTTATTGTGGTGACAAGGTTTAGGCCCCTAGAGTGTGTAGCTTGGAGAGACTGGGATTTCTTTACATGGAGCATGTCCAGCAGCTCTCGGTTTGACATAGCTTTGAATGCTAGGCAGAGATCGCCTCTGAGTAGGCGATATGCGACAGAGTAAAGCTGGAGATTTTTGAGACAGTCTGCATAGGGCATCTGTTTGAGGCCAGTAATCCTCTTTGTGAGGTATTTCTGTGGTCTTTCCAGTTGTTGTAGCTGTCTTGTGAGGTACATACCAAAAGGAGCATTGTACTCTATAATGGGTCTAATGAGTGATGAGTAGAGGGGAACAATGACCTATTTTTTCCCTGATGAGAAACCTTTTGTGATGAGGTGTGCCATGTAGAAGGATTTCCTGACTACTGTGGCGATGTGCTTATAAAAGGAGAGACTACTGTCCACCTATGTCCCAAGGTCTCTTATCACACTTTCGGTGTTAAGTAGACTACCGCCTATGTGGTAGTTCATGGGTACAGAGTTTTTACCAAAAGGGATGACAATGCACTTTTTGGCATTGAGCTTGAGGCCATGGCTTTGACACCAAGTATCTGTCTCAGTGAGGCCCTTTTGTAGGATGTCCACATCGTTAGGTGTTTTGATTATGGCTCCTAGTTTGCAGTCATCTGCAAACTTTGTTAGCCAAAGACCTTCTGTGTTAGCCTGTACATCAGAGAAGTAGATACCAAACAGGAGAGGACCTAGGACTGAACCCTGTGCTACTCCACCCAACTAATCACTTCCAAACCAAAATTGACTCATTCCTGATACAAGCCCAGGAAGAGGGCATTATACCCGAGTCAGATAGAAACCAATTGAAGGTTCCATCTCTGTGTAAACAATATTTTTATCTCCTACCTAAAATGCATAAGGATGCTAAATGCCCCCCTGGGAGACCAATTGTATCAGGACATGGCTCGATTACTGAACCCTTGTCTGAATATTTAACTCATTTTCTAAAACCTTTATTACCTTTGATAAGAGCTAGAATTTAGGACACTACCCAGTTTTTGGACATCATTTGCGATACACAATTGGAGCCTCATTGGTTGTTATGTACCTTGGACATAACCTCTCTATATACTAATATACCACATTGGGCAGGTTTGCAGGCCTTGGATTATTGGTTGGGGAGATCTGGCTTGTACCAGCCAGGATTTTAGTACTTTTTTGGTATGCCTGGCTGAATATGTTTTGACTAGCAGCGTATTCTATTTCCAGGACCAATGCTTTTGGCAGATTAAGGGTACAGCAATGGGTGCTTCTTTTGCACCCATTTATGCTGACCTCTTTATGGCCTATATTGAGGAGGTTATGATTTATGATCCAAATCATAATATATATATATATATATATATGGATGAATTGGGCATTTGGAGGCGTTATCTGGATGATTGTTGGATGGCGTGGAAGTCGCATGAAATCTATCTTCAGGAATTTGTTTGCTACCTCAATGATAATGTGTGGGGAATTGAATTTAAAGTAACCTATCACAAAACAAGGATTGTTTTCCTTGATGTCGAGGTTAGCAGGAATCCTGATGATACTCTTTCGACATGGATGTATCGGAAATTTCCTGAATACACTTCACTTTTACATGCTACCAGCTTCCACCCACAACATATCATCCAGAATATCCCCAAGTCACAATTATTAAGAGCTAAAAGGATCTGTTCAAATCAACAAACCTTTGAGTTTGCTCGTAATGATTTAATATGCAGGTTTTGGGAGGTTACCCTCAAGGTACGGTGAGTTCTGCTTGCCATTGGGCTTCTAATCAGAACAGGGCTGATTTGTTACATTACAAAGACAAACATAAGGATGTTTCTGATGATCCAGTTCATCTAATTACTACATATGGACGTAACACACAAGGATTTATGAACATCATTAATAAACATTGGAATATTTTGAGGGCAGAAGAGAAATTACACCCTTTCCTAAGGGACAAATGTTCTTTTTCTTTCAGGAGGGGTCGGACATTGGGTTCATTGTTCAGCCATTATAAGAGGGTGGGTTTTAATTCCTCTGTCTCTATTCAACATACATTGAGGGGTGGCCCAGTTTTGGGTTGCATACCATGTGGCCATTGTTCCTATTGCCACAGGGTTCAACACACTAGGGAGTTCAGTAGCCGCAATACTTCAGAGATTTTCAATATTAATTTTTGGGCAAATTGTAATACGGAGTGGGTCATTTACTTAGCCACTTGTACATGTTCATCATTCTATGTTGGGCAGATGTCAAGATCCTTCCCTATTAGAATAGGGGAACATCTTAGAGACATTAGGAATAAACGTAGCAATAATGCTTTATATAAACATGTTGTCAAACACAATTCTGCTTCTTTTCAATTTATGGTCATTGATTGTATTGTTGATAAATGCAGGAACAAGCTGGGTTGGCATAATTTACTGAATTTTAAGGAACGTAAATGGATCATCAAATTAGGGGCTCTATTTCCACCTGGTCTTAATGACCAATTCTAATTAATCAATTTACTGCCTGTATGCTGTGGGATATATATACTGATGTTAGTGATTATTTGATATTTCCACTGAAGAAGGCTAATGTAGCCGAAACCGGTTTGGATATTACAGATTGTAGGGCATGTCACCCTCTATCTTTGTTTTCCATTAAATTGTTTTATTCATCACCATTTCTGCTAACTATCATTTTTTTGTTCCATTGAGGTTCCAGCCGAGCAGTTGCTGTACGTGCACCATCACATTGTTTCCTGGTACTCCACTTGTCACTGGTCTGAAGTTGGATTTAGAGTCTGCTACTTTCACAGTGTGGGTTCTGTCAGTGAGCCAGTTGGCAACCCATCTTGTGACATTGGGATTTATACCTAGTTTAGTGAGTTTGTCTATAATTCCAAAGTGGGGGATGGTGCCAAAAGCCTTGGCGTTATCTAGATAGGCTGTGTGAACCACCTTACCCTCATCTACGGCTTTGGTGACCACTTCAAAGAAGTCTATCATGATCTGCCTTTTACAAACCCAAACTGGGTAGAGTCCAGTGTTTGGAGATTACCAATGTCATTGTTTATAAGTTCCATGATGATACGCTCTATAGCCTTGCAGACCAGGATCGTCAGGCTATTGTGGCAGTAGTTCCCGGGGTCTGTGGTGGCTCCCCCTTTGTGGAGTGGGATAACCGTTGCTGTGTGCCATTCAGTGGGCACAAAGCCTGAATTGAGGCTATGATTGAACATGGTACTTAGGTGGGGTGCCAGTTTGTTATGTAGTTCATGTAGAACGCAGCCTGGAATGTTGTCAGGTCCCATTGATTCTGTGTTCTTGGCTTTGGAGAGTGTGGTTTTTACCTGTGCAGCCATGATTACAGGTACTTTGCATTCTTCCGGTATAGAGATGGGCCCTTTAGGGGATGAGAGAGGGGTAAAGTTAGCACTGAACCTATCTGCCAGGGTGTTTGCAATATCAGTTGGTTCTGTATATTTAGTGCCACTGTGCTGTAACTCAGAGCAGATCTGAGTGTTTCCATTGAGATTCTTCACATAGCTATTACAGTACAATATTTCCAAAGGCACAATGGCTCCCGTACAGCCCTTACCAAAACCATTGGGACCATTTTGTGCTTTGCAATGGGATTTTATTGAATTACCACTTTGTGCATGTTTTAAATATGTTTTAACTGTTGTTGATGTTTTTTCTGGATGATTAGAAGCATACCCTTGTGCGAAAAATGATGCTATCTCAGTTGCTAAGAAACTTTGTTATGACTTTATACCTCGATTTGGTGTTCCTTGTTATATATATTCAGACCGTGGAACACATTTTGCAGCTCAATTAATTGACTCACTGTGTACTATGTTGGGCATCACTCTAAAATTCCACTGTCCATATAGACCACAGGCATTGGAATTATAGAATGCATGAATCAAACACTGAAAAGTAGACTAGCAAAAATTACTACTGAAACAGGCCTCGCTTGGGTACAGGCATTAGCACTAGCTTTGCTCTCTATGAGAGCATAAGTACATCCTACTAAAGGTCTTTCTCCTCATGAAATTCTAATGGGCCGACCTATGCTCATGCCCATGACTCCACCACCACCCTTTTCTGAGTATGATGCCTTTGATTATGATGTTATTGTATACTGCACTTCTATTGTTTCTTTCTTACAGTGTTATCACCGCCAAGTATTAGCTACACAACATAACCCTGATCTTCTGAACTACAACCGGGCAATTGGGTGTACGTCAAGTCTTCTTCCAGAAAAACAGCACTGCAACCTCATTGGAAGGGGCCTTACCTGGTTCTATTGACAACCTCTTCAGCGGTATGATTACAAGGCTCACCAACCTGGATTCATATATCACACGTTAAGAAAGTCGTCCCTTCTGAAGATCAAACACCCCTACCTTTCACAGCTCCAGAATCTCCACCTATCGCTTCCCGTACTCGAATCCATATTGTTCCTGCACCTAACAATGTATGACATTTCTTCAATCGGAACACCTCTCCATTCTAATACAATACCACCGAGACCACCATTTCCACTGAGGTACTGTAAAACCATCTTGGTGGTTACTTTTGTTGTTCTTATATTTTTACTGTGGCCATTCCTATTTTCCACTACAGTAATACCTCATGCCAAAAGAACTGCATGGCATCCACCATTTAATACCTACCAAGCTATAAAATATACTTATGCATCATCCCTTAATGTTTCCAATTGCTGGATCTGCACTGCCATTCCTATGGTTCATGGGGATTGATGCTAAATATAGTTCTTTTAGGGATTAAAGGGACATGGATAAATCTGATCTATGACACATCAAGAGTTATTTCGAAACACAAAGCAGCATTACAGTTGTCTGTCCGTCAAAATGGAACTGTGCGTTTCTAGAAACTTGATAAAATCAAAGTAGGGTGGAGCCATTGCAACAAAACAGTGGTATATAACTGCACTGCATGGGGTTGTGTAACCGATTTCTCACCTATATCGAGAATTGTAAAAAAACTCTATAGCTAACTTTTCCAGGAAAATAGAAACTGTCTACTGGAAAATATTTGAAGGGCGGCAGAATGCTGAGAATCGCTTTAAGCCTATCAATATCACCATCAAAGTAGAGAACTGTTATTTTGTGTGCAGAAGAAAAGCATATAAATGGCTACCAGGAAACTGGTCTGGCAGCTGTTTCCTGGGTTACCTAGTTCCAGCTATCCGACATGTATCTATATTACCTAAGGGAAAAATTCGGAACGTTCGAGAGGTCAAGAAGTCTGCCAATCCGATAGGCAAAGTTGATGCGTCATGGATCTATCATCATGACCTGGCTCATGTTAGTACCAAAGGACTGTCCCATATGGACTTGGGTGGTGATGTAATATCATGGGCTGGTATAATTCCATCATACAGAGCAGTGAAATCAATTTGGGAACTGAGAAAGTTATTTAAACTGCTCGAAATCTTGAGCAATGCTAGATTTTCTGCCTTAGAACTAGTAACTGATGAACTGACTGCTATGAGGGCTGTAGTACTCCAAAACCGTATGGCCCTTGACTTCACCCTAGCAGCGAAAGGAGGAACTTGCGCTTTAATCCAGGAGGAGTGCTGTACTTTTATTCCTGATAATCAGCACAAAATTGAAAGTCACCTTGAACTGATTCAGAGAATTTCCAAACTTTCAGTGGCCAAAGAGGCTGATAGCTCAACATGGGCTTGGTTAACCAACCTGTTCTCAGGTTGGGGTGGCGGACTGTTGAAGCTGATCTTGTTAATTGCAGTATTAGCAATTGTTGCTTTCATTGTCTTATTTCTAATCAAAGCACTGATCTTGAAATTAATGTCTTCAAAAACTGTGAAGAAAGTGCCTAAATTTTATATTCCTGAAACTATGACTGTAGATAATGAAATGAAAATGTCTCTCAATGATGAAAAGACTAGTAGCATGGTTATGCTTGATCTGTGGCAAATGTATGACAGGTTAAATGATGATGCTTACACAGCATCAAATGGGGAATTGTAGAATATGAACAACCAAAGCATGTGTTTCAAGGGAATTGAGTATGTGACAGTTTATATAAACTGAGATGTACTGAGTACTGTCAACTGTGAACTGTGAACAATGGAAAAAATACTGAACAAACTAGATTCTGCCTGAAGGCAGGAAATGTGCCTTTTATGGAAGTATATCCGATTTTCTCTTTTGCCTAGAGATATGATGATGTGAATTGTCTTATGTTTACGGATAAACCTTTGATTGGTTAATTGCCTTGTGTAATGATCTAATTGGTTCAGTTTTATATTTTTGCACTGTCAGCAATATCACCAGTATATAAGCTTGTTTATTTCTTTGTTCTGGGAGTCTCCCTGGTACTTTCCATGAGGCTCCTGCACGTGTGTACTGTAGTTAATAAAAGCCACTGAAAGAGAGAAAGAAATGTATCTGTCTTCATTTTTAAAGTACTGTGCGACTTTACACTAGAACGTTTAGTAATCTTATCCATAGATCTCTTCAAGTACAGGGCTTTCTGTACCTTGGGCATCACCCTCCACTCATTGAATATTAGTACATTTTCAGATTTAACCAAAGAAGGGAGTCGGAAGTTATTAAAACAGCAAAGTATTACAGTATTAAATTATATTGGTTAATATTTTCCAGCATTAATGTTAACACATTGCCAAGTGCTTCTTTACAGGTAGTTCGCACATTGTCATTATTGGGCATTCATTTATTAAACTTCCTTCCAAGAGTGCAGCTCTAAAGCCACTCAGAATCAACTTAGGTTTGGAATCTGCTTCTGTAAAGTTATCTGGGGAGGCTTCCCTGGTTTGTGTAGTACACATTTTCCCTGCCTTTCACATCTTGATTCATCAAGTAGGACAGCCTCAATTTCTGCTACTTCAGGTTGGCAGCAGGGATATCAAACTGGAGCCAATGAAGCAATTGTTGGCTCTCATGTTTAGAATTTTGTTTGGAGTCCAATCTCATTGCCCACAGAGCACTGTAGTTTGGACAGCCATCTTTCCCAGGCTTAGATGGGTGAACATGTTATCCCAGACAGCAACAGAAAACATTCACAGGTTTAGTAACTACAAATTGTTTGGGGCGGCTTCTTGCCTTGCCTTTTATGTTGTAAAGCATTGGGATTTCAATGGCACGTACCTAGTTTGGTTTTAGTCAGATGGCATCCATTTTTCAGATATTGGTTATGAATTGTTTAATCTGGTTCTTTCACTATGAGTTCAAGACTATTTATAAATATCTCCTTTGCATGCTTGTGAGTTTGAAGTTGCCTGGTAGATGCAGTTATTATAACTTGTAAATAGTGTAATACTGCGAAAGGAAGGTGAACTAAGTAATCCCTGAATCAGCAAGGTTGGTAGCTTTTTACGCTTCAGTTTTACAAGAATCCCATTATCACCATTAAGGTGGGTGGATCAGGCAGTCCCTGCCTGGTCAGGATCTTATGTATTTATTTGTTTATTTATTTATTTTATTTATTAGTTTTTTTGTTCATTTGTCTTTGTTTACCAGGAAAGTCTGACTGGGTAATACCCATTTTCAGCAGAGGCCCAGGGAGAAAAGCCCCATTTGCTTACATTGCATTATACCTAGTTCCAGTTAAAAACAGAGTAATTGTATTTCTATTTACATTTATATACAAACAGTAATTACATTTATACATTCTAAGACTTTACAGAGGTGGAAGTTACTAAAGAGAAAGCCCATGTGCAGATTAGTGGATTGTACAGTCAGCAGTTATGTATAAAATTGTTTTGTCGTTTCAGTGAGAGTTTGAGAGTATTCTGTTTAAGGGCAGTATTTGGAGAGTATAGTATGGTGAACACAAAGTCTTAACCTTGTGATGAGCATTTGCAGGATCAGGATTAGTTAAGATGTTGTTTAAGCAGTGGTTTAAAACTACTGAGCTTGTCAGAGTTTTATTTGTGTGGGGATACTATTCCAGAGTTTAGCAATGTACTGGGAATAGAGCGAGTCTCCTGCAACATTATTTGACTTATTTGTAAGTAATAAGAATCTATTACTAGAGCAAAGGTCCCTTGCTGGACAGTATGGCAGTAAAATGTTTTGTAGTGCAGGGCATTTTTCTGAATGATGAATGAGTTTGTGTGCTGTAGTTAGTTATGAATATGCTAGGTAGCTCTGTAGTTCAAGCAAGTTTAATTGTTTTAAGCTATGACAATGGTGGGTCCTAGAAGGGAAATTGGTAACAAATTTAGCTATGTTATTGTAACAGGAGGCAAGTTTTTGTCTTTGAGTATTGTTTGCGTTTGTTAGGATAGGAGTGGTGTAGAAGAGAGTTGGCAATAAGAAGGTAGTGGCTAGAGTGTTTCTTGTAGTACCTGCAATAAATCCTTTGATCCTATAAAGGGAGCCTAGTTTCTGGTGTGTAGATTTAGTGATGTGCAGTATATGCTGTTCATATTCGAACTGTCATCTGTTATAATGCCTAGAAGTTTGCTATGAGTTACAGTCTCAGTGACAATATTATTTGCTGCCATTATGGTTAAAATTGCTTCTGATTTTAGCAACTGTATGAAATAAAAAATGAAAATAGATTTATTGGGGTTGAGTAGGAGGTTTGATTTTGAGCCTGGTTTCTACAGAGGAGAAAGATTTTTGGGTAATGTCTTGGAGCTTATGTATTGTTGATGTTGCACATATTATGTTGAGTCATTTGCATATTGAACTAAGCTAGCATGGTAAGTGGAGGTGTGGAGGTTATCAATATGTATATAAATAGAAGAGGACCCAGGAGAGAGGCCTAAGGGACACCTGTAGTAACTAGTGAAAGGATGAGTACGTTTCCTGCCCTTTAATGGTTTGTTGCCTTCCAGATAGGTAACTAAGAAACCACAACAAGGAGTATTGTGAAAGTCCTGTTGGGACAGTCAAATGTGCAGTTGCTGGTACAAGACGGTATCAAATGCCTTTGACAAGTCTAAGGACATGGTGGACACAAGCAGACCATGGTTTCTATGTTGGTAAAATGTAGTAGAGCAGTAGTGGTGCTGTGCTGGGGCCTGAAGTCATGCTGTGTTTCTGAGAGCAGGTTATTATAGCAATAACCCACGCCTGGGTGTGGGTAATGCTGGATTTACCCACGGTTGGTGTGGTTTGGTCACGAGGGCGAAGCCAACCGTGGATAAATCCAGAATTACACCCAGAAGTGGGTTATTGCTATTATACAATAACATTATTTAAGAAAAAAAATAATTACTTTTCTTAAATAATGGCATTGTATAATGCCTCCTTGCTGCCCTTCCGCAGCTGTCTGGTATTCTGTGGCAGTTCTGATGTACTGCGCATGCTTATGCCTACGCAGTACATCAGAGCTGTGGGCAAAAGCAACGCAGAAAGCAAGATCTCCATTGATTTTTACAAACGGAGAATCTCCGTTGCTTTTTTTAAAGCTGTCTCGCTATGTTAAATCCATTTAACATAGCGAGACAGTTTTGAAAAAAAAAGCAAGATCTCTGTTGCTTTTTACAGACTGTCTCGCTATGTTAAAGGAGTTTAACATAGCGAGACAGTGTGAAGCAATGGAGATCTTGCGTTCTCTGTTGCTGTAAAAAAAGAGTTATAGTAATGGAAAAGGTCTGGGCGACCGGACCTTTTTCCATTACTATAACTCTGATTTACAATGTGAACGCTGACCAATCAGCGTGCACGTCTTTGAATATTAATGGGGGGGTTGTTGTATAATTGAGGTTAGGTGTTGCATCACCTGCATAAGGATGCATTTATCTAATATTTTGGAGAGGAAGGAGAGAATCGCTATTGGTTTGTAGTTATTAAACTCTGTAGATGTGCTGCATTTTTGCAGTGGTATGATGTAGGATTTTTTCCACAGTGATGGGATGTATTTTTCTGCCATGCATCTATTAATTAGTAATGGACACAGGGAAGGCTATGACTTCTGTGGCCCTTTTTAGGTAGTTTTTAAAGGATCTACTTCCTTATGAGCAAAGTAGGTACTGGACTAAAATCAAAGAGCTGTGAGTAAATTTGATTGGATGGGGGTAGAGTGAGAGGGGCAGATGTATTAGTGACGAAGAGAGGTAATATTGATTGTATAAAGTAGAAATTAAACTGTGTAAGGATAGATTCTGTTGCAGTTTCTGTTTTTGGAGAGGGAGTGGTTTATTTAGTGATGACCAAAAATGTTTTGGGTTGTTTTTATGTTTTTCTTGTAAGTTGGTATAGTATCTTTGCTTATCATGTTTGACATGGAATTTTGACAGGTTTCTAAGATGTTTAAGTTTCCGGAAAGCATTTTGAGTTCTACTTTTATACCAATTTTTCCAGGCTTTATCCCTTTTTATCATGATTTCTTTTTGTTTCTTTTGTTAGCTATGGTATGGGGTTGGACTTTTTAATTGCATACTGGTGCTAGATTATTTAAGGTCTGTAAGAATACATTATTAAAGTGTTCCACAAAAGTATCTAGTGAGATTGTTCTAAGTACATTTCAGTTCTATCGTTTCAGTGTTTCATTAAAAATATTTTGCTGAAATTAGTTGCATTTCATATTTAATTATAGATAATTTGTTTATCTGGGTTATGGTGAGTTTTAATAGCATATGTGGTATGTGGTCACTTATGCTATCTGAGATGCAGCCTACTTTTTTGTCAATTTGTCTGGTTTGTTTGTACGAATCCAATCTAATGTTGAGTGTCTCCCTGAAGTTTTATTGATTCGAGCAGGTGTGGTTATTAATTGTCTGAAATTGAACATGTTTATGGATTCAGGTGGGGTAGTGAAATTTATGAGTTGCTAGTCTATATTTAAGCCTCAAAGTATTGTACTGTCATGGTTAATTTGTTGCGATATCCAATCCTATATGCTTTCAACAGTATCAGTGTTATTCCCTGTGGTATATAAATTGCTGTTAAACATATAGTTGTCCAATTGTTGTTTTAGGAGTGTTATTAGTAGTTCTGCATTGTTAAATTTGGGTATTTCCTGTGGAAGTGAATGTTTTATAGATGATTGCTACACCACCTGCATGCTTGTTTAGTCTGTCATGCCTGAGTATATTGTATCGGGGGGGGGGGTCTCATTATCCCTTATTTCTTAATTCAACCAGGTTTCAGTAGCTATGATTACATCAGAAGTGTATGTGGCAATGTAGGCATGTATGCCATTGATTTTATTGCAAATACTTGTTAGGTTTATGTTTAGTAAGGTGAGTTTGAGTTCTGTTTTTTTGCAGAGATATATTAGGTGACTGGTTTATTTTGAGGTTAGAAGTGATGGTTTTATGAACTGTGGGACCTGGGTTGGGATGAATATCTCCATTAATTTTTGTAATTGATATTTTACAGAGGGGAGAATGTGGCCAGTTATATTTTTGTCTTGGTTTGGTATTTGAGTGTAAATTTGGATACTTAGTTTTAAGATATTTATAGATACATAAATCAGATGTGGTTTGTTTATAGAGATGGGGTGTTATGGAGGAAGGCAGGCTGGGTAGATGTTGATATTTTTTTGTAATGACTGGTTGAAGTCCTAAGTATTTGAAGGAGGTGGATATGATAATTGGGGGAGGAAGGCTAGTAGAGTGAGGAGGAATAGTAAAGTAATCTGAGGGGCAACTTATTTAACTTGCATTTTATCATTGTTATTAATTAAGATTAGAAAATGTTAAGTGGGTACTGGGTTAGCTGTAGAGATATAATCTGATAGGTATGGGAGCAAGGATTAAGACAGTTTGAGAGAGAGCCTTGGGTGGTAAACTAGCGTGGGTGTTACTATTGGGATTAATTCTATTGATTGTTCTCTTCGGGAGGGAGCTGGTGATATTGGTTTGAGGAATATGTGGGTGGTGCTATGAACTATAAATGTAGAGTAAGGGGGGTGAAGTGCATTGAAAACTTGGCAAAGAGACAGAAAAAACTGTCAGTGACTTAAACAACCACAAATCTGCTGAGAGAGATAAGTAAAAGGAACAATGCAGTGTAAAAGGTCTCTGAGCTGCTAGATGAAAGTCTTGATGTTGTTGCTCTAGGACACGGTTTTAGTAGGAGAGTTAGCATGGTATCACCTTGACCTAACTAATGATGAAAACAGTAAAATAAAAAAAAATTAAACTTGACTGTTTGAACAACTGTGTAATGTAAGGTGGTTTCTATGGACTTTGAAATGCAAAGTCCAAAGGCCATCCCAACCTGCAAAGAACAGCAAAATAATGACAAAAAGTAAGCCAGAATGCAGTAGTGCAGTTCTGAAAAAACATACTGGCTCAGAACTAAAAGTAGTTAGACAAGAAGATAAATAAACCTAAGGAAGGGAGACAGTGGGCTGCTAAAAGCAATGAACTGAACATAGTGAAAGGAGAAGGTACCAATGGGACTGCTGTGGTCTAAGAAAATGGAACTATTATAGCGTACAAAATTTTTTGTTTTAGGCTGCCATAATATTTATAATTTACATACAAATATAGCCCACAGACTGGTGTTCAAACTGCAGACTTCACAGTTGCATACATATCTATTTGCTTGCAGGGACACTTCTATAGAAAAATAAAAACACACTAACAAGACAGGTGAGCACACTGAGTTGATGTTGACTGTACACAAATACTAGCTCAGAGCTGAAAGTGGTTTAATAACTGTCTCAGGCAAGGAGAAGTAAGAAAGGATGGGGGAGACCACGGGTGACTTCTTTGAAGGAATGCAGTTCCAATAAATAAAAACAGGAGGATATAAGTAATGGGAACAGCAAGTCTAGAAGAAGTGAATAAACATAAAAGAAGGAAATAGTTTGAGTGTCTGTTAGGAAGTAGAGAGTAAAGGCTAACCAGCAGGATGTTAGTGGAGGAGGGTTTTACAGACTATAAGGATATTGCTTCCAAACTAGACACTGATGTACTTGTCTTCAGACTAGTCAGTATGCAGGCTAAAATATACACAGAAGACTGGATGCCCTTAACACTTACTTAAAGCACAAGGGCAGGGGTGGTACACAGTCTGTCCTAAATAAATGGTGGGTGAATTGAGTGGACTCAGACTGCCTATTGGATAAGCCTGCTGTGTTTATGCTTTAGGGATGCTACCAGTAAACCCTGTAATTCCCTTGCACTCTGCTAGAAAGAGATAAGGGGGAAGGAAGGAATGACTAAGATGTTTTTCTCCCCACCCACTTTCCTGGACATCTGGATCAGGACAGTAATTGGAGAGAGTGACTGGGATAAACATTGCTCCCATATGCTGCATAATGTGCAATGGACACTTTAGTTAGACCAGCCAGCTGTGTCAATTCTTGGTATGCTACCTGTTTTCAGTCTGACTGGAAGGTGGTTTCAGCTGGTAACACAGCTGTTGGAATAAGCTGCTTTGGTGATAATATTTGAACAGTTATTGATGTTTGTATTAAGTAATCTATTGCAATGGCAGGGCACATGTGTGTGTTCTCTTTGGGGAGTAGCTAGAGATGAATATTGTTAACCCAGTGGAAAGATGTCCAGCACCATGAAGATTAAGGGACATGTCTCCACACTGGGGACATCAATATAAAAACACTGTTGCTGCTGTCATCAGTTTTGGCAGAACTGCACTGTTGTTCCAACCCAATACCTTAGCACGCCACAAAGCAAGGCTTACTGAATCACAAATTGTTTGTGCTATTGTACACATCGCTCCACAATGTGTACATGAAAAAAAAGTGTAGGGTTTATTGAATTCCCACATTTATGTTCCAAATAACACACCAAGATGCATTCTCATTGGTGCCAAGTATGCACTATCTCATCCTCTCCTTAAACTGTTCAATGTCAGCCTTTATACAGGGTATTGCGTGGTGCCTTTAGAACAACCACTGTAACTCCACCATGCAAGGGCAGTCCCTCTACATACCTTAGTAATTATAGACCCATCAGCCTTACCAGCCTTATATGCAAAACTACTGAACATATCATAGCACAACTCATTTATGCAGACAAAGGCAACTTAGCTTATGTAGTGCCCACTCAGTTTGCTACTGTCATCTGAACCTAGTAAACTTCTTTGAAGAAGGTTACGGTGGCTGTGGACAGATGCCACTGTATGCACACTGCCTATTTTAACATGGCTAAGGCTTTTGACACTATCCCCATACTGCTATTGTTGAAAAATGAGATGAATATAATGTAAACCACCACATTTTTTGCTGGATTGCAAATTACCTATCCAACAGATCCCAAGTTTTGAAATTTACTGTTAACCTTTCCTAATGTAAAATTTTAACTTTTGGGTTACTACCACAGGGATCGGTTCTGGGCCATCTCCTGTTTGGTGTTTATTTTGCAGATAACTAAGCTAAAATCCCTGAAGTGTGGTTGACCAGGTTTATTGATGGTTGCAGCTGAGTGCTATCTGCTCATCCACTGATACTAAACTACTCAACTAAGGGCTGAAATATGCACATCCCTTGTGTACTGGAAATGGTCACAAACTAAATGCAAAAAAATAAAAAAAAGTGCAGTATAGAAATGTTTGGCAAAAAAAAGCTGTTCCTACCTCATCTATTGTAAGAAATCCCACCCCTTCAGTTATTTAAATTTATTGGCCATCCTACAGTATTTCATAGTACCAAAATACAAAAGTAACCACCCCTTTCAGTCCATCTTGCTGTTTTAAAAATAGTGACTCTCCACTAAACCTTAACTTTTTAAACAGGTAAAACTCAAGTTACCTACTTTCATATCTAACTTCTCTAGTGCACACTGCATTTACCTTTAAGCATCCCTGTTACTAGCACTTTCTCTAATACCTAAAAAGATCATCTCTACTTGACTCCAAGTAGACTTTTCTCTATCTGTTAAACCTAGCACTTGCTCCTACAGTACTTATTACCTTGATACGGCACTCTTATAGATAGCACACCAAAAAGGCAAACCCCCATTTCTCGGTCACTCACGTCCCCCGGAATCTCTTTTAAAGTTTTTTTGTCTAGTCCTTCTAGCATGTCGAGGGATCAGTTGCTAGTGTCCTCTCCTGCTCAGCTGGTGAACCTGGGAATATTGAGGCAATGTTACAATTGCCTCATGTACTGAACAACCCTCTCCTCCTCCCACAAAACACAAATACATGCGAGAGATGCAACTATACGGCCAAACTGGAGGCTGAGCTCTCTCAACATAGGACTGGCAAGACCAGTCAGGAGGAGAAGGTTACCACACACACTATAGACCCAGTCTCACATAGTACCATCACAACCTCAAATCATACACATAAACACACAAAGACATACTCGGCGCTCTGATCAAAAATCTACCAAAACAGCAGAGGCCACCAAAGCAGACACCCAAACAACCACCACCTCAGAACACAACACCTGCAACACATAGACCTCACAGTCGGGTGTCAAACAGTCACAGCCCTTAAGGCCAAACACAATGCCAGACACACTAGTCATTGGTGACTCCATAGTCAGACACACTGACGTCCCGCTCACCAGACTGAGTAAGGAGAAGGTCACAGTAAGCTGCCTGTCGGGCGCTAGAATCCGCCACATAATGCAAGCACTCAGGTCTCTCAACAGCAGGTACAAATATGACTCAGTCATTGTCCACGCTGGTGTAAGCGACCTGAGACATACCTCCTTGGACTACATGAAAAGAGACATTGAGGAGCTCTCTGATTATGTAGCCCAGGCAGGTATGACCCTGACCTTGAGCAGTATCCTACCTTCACCAAGAATGATGCCACAATACAGAGATAAGATGATCAGCTTTAACAATTGGCTTAAACTCTGGTGTCATTCAAAGGGGATCCAATGTCTGTCTGCCTGGGATGACATGCTGGACAAGCCACGCTGCTTGAGGGACGGCTTGCACCTGTCACCCTGGGATTCCGGATATTGGCAAAGGCTCTTGCCACCCCATAGTGCCTTTTTAGGCAAGGCTCAAATTCTAAACCTACCACCCTAGAACACAAAAAGGAAAAAACTAAGGGTAATGCTGCTCAATGCCAGAAGTCTAAATCTCAAAATGCACGCACTCGAGGCCCTTCTCAGTATGGAGAACATCGATGTCTGTGCAGTGACAGAAACCTGGTTCAAGGCTCCTGAGAGCACCCCAGCACTATCAGGTTTTACCTCTTATCATGCGTTCCGGCCCCAAAATCCGGACAATACCAAGAAAGGAGGGGGGGTATCCATATTCATCAAAGACACCCACACCTCAAGACTGGTGGCAACGCACGATGCATCGGAGACCATCCAGGTGCAATTAACCATAGGCAAGACTGCTCTGCAAATTGTAGCATGTTACAGGCCACCCTCACAAACTCAGGAACCTCACATGGCCTTCCTGAAAACACTAGAGGGATAAATGTATCACCAAACACCATCATACTAGGTGACTTCAATTACCCTAATATAGACTGGGAACACTACTCAAGCCCAAACACCCTAGCCCAAAAGTTCCTGGAATTCATAAACTCAAATGCCATGGAACAACTAGTCACCATCCCACAAGAGGAGAAAACATACTTGATCTCATCATCACGAACATGGGAGCACAATGTTCAACACGGAAGTATACCCCTCACTGGTGAGATCAGATCACAAACTAATCTCGCTGGAGGTCCTCATCCCACCCCACCTGAAATAAAAAGACCACAGTAAAGAACTTCTTGAAAGCCGACTTCACACTTCTAAAGACTAGTGTGGTCTCCTTTAAGGCCCCGAGCGACGGAAAACAGTACTCAAGCCGCTGAATCACTTACAAATGCCTTCTACCAGCACCTGCAGGACTGCATGGATAAGGCAATCCCAAGCAAAACAAAGACTCTTTGTACCAAAGGCAAGCGTCCACTCTGGTGGACCCCAGCCATAAACAAACTCTACAACAAAAGGAGGAAGCTACTACAAGATAGAGCAAAATCCTTAAAAGGTAAGACACCCTTGATCACTATAAGTAAAAAACTAAGAGCTCTCATAAAATCATCCAAAGCAAATTTTGAGAGAAAAATAGCTAAAGACTCAAAAGACAATCATAAGGCCTTCTTTAGCTATGTTAGAAACCTGGGAGGAAACTCCCAGATATGCTCAGAACTAGTTCAAAATGATGTGAAGATTACTGATCCTACAGACATTGCCACCATACTGGCTGACAGGTTCAGTGCAAACTTCCCCCCTCCCCAAAGGAGAGATATCTATACCAAGCGATTGCAGCCCCCCAAACATCTCCAACGCGCAAGTGAGAACTGCTCTCTCCAAACCAAAAAACACAGCATCCATGGGACCTGATGGTGTCCCCGGCTGTGTGCTCCATGAACTCAACGAGGAATTAAACCCACAGCTAGGACAGCTGTTTAATCATAGTCTTACCTCTGGATACGTACCCAGGAGTGGTGCACTGCAACTGTGGTCCCACTTCACAAAGGCGGTGCCTCCACCGACCCTGGAAATTACCGGCCCATTAGCTTGACAAGCCTTATCTGCAAAGCCATGGAGAGGATCATAATGGACCTCATAAATAAAGACATAGGGAATTTGCAGACTTTGGATCCATCCCAGTTTGGCTTTGTCAAAGGCAGATCATGCCTTCTAAACTTGGTTGACTTTTGAAACAGTCACCAAAGCCATTGATGAGGGAAAGGCAGTCCATACAGCCTACCTCGATCTGGCAAAGGCCTTTGATACAATACCCCACTCAGGTATCATTGAAAAACTCATCAGCTTAAATGTTAACCCATACATCACAAGATGGGTTGCAAACTGGCTGAGTGACAGAACCCACAGGGTCAGAGTTGCTGGCGCCATGTCAGACTCAAAGCCTGTCACAAGTGGTGTACCACAGGGCTCAGTCCTGGGCCCACTCTTGTTTGGCATCTACTTTTCCAAAGTACAAGCAAACACAGGAGGGTTATGGCTGACAAAGTTTGCAGATGACTGCAAACTGGGCGCCATAGTAGAAAACACATCTGACACAGATATCCTTCAGAAGGGTCTCACAGAAACGGATAACTGGTGCCAGAGCCATGGCCTAAAGTTAAATGCCAAAAATGCATAGTCATACCCTTCGGGAAAAACAAGGTTACCCCTAGCTACCAAATAGGTGGCAATCCACTGAGTACAGAAGAAGTTATCAGGGACCTGGGGACCCAGGTTGATAGTAGTCTGTCATTCGACACCCATGTAGCTAAAGTAGTTAGGAAGACCTTCTACATTGCCCACCTTATCATGAAGGGATTCTCATCTAGATCAAGGGAGGTCATAGTCTCCCTATACTCATCACTCATCAGACGAATGATTGAGTACAATGCCCCATTCGGAATGTATCTGACCCGACACTAGCAGCAGCTGGAGAGGCCACAAAGTTCCTCACCAAAAGGATAAAGGGTCTCAAACATCTGTCCTATGCTGCCCGACTGAAAGAACTCCAGCTCTATTCAGTCGCACGCTTGCTCAGAGGTGACCTTTGCCTAACATACAAGGCCATGTCAAACCCAGATTTGATGAATATGCTTCACCTCAAAAATCTAGATCCGTCAGAGCCACAAGGCGGAGACTTAAACCTCGACACGGCTATTAATAGGACGTGCTGGAGGGATAGATTCATCACCCAAAGACTCCCTATGCTGTGGAATAAAATCCCGGTATATGTGAGGCAGAGCACCTCGCTGGCCTTGTTCAAGAGAAATCTTGACCAATGGATGGGAGATCGCAGATATACCCCAGGGATTACCTCAGTGTCACTGCTCAACAGAGGCACAGCAAAATAATGGGTATAGTTCCCCATATTAAAGGGGTGGCGTAAGCCACAAAACTATGGGCTAGGCTTGTAAATGCCCTCGGGCAGATAGCCTAGTATGAACCTATGAACCTATGAACCTAAGTGATACTCCACTTAAGATAGATATGGTCAAAGAAACCTGTATACTTCTGTGGACAACTCTCATGTGGTCATCATGTTTCTACCACATTAAGGAAGCATTCTGTCTGGCCAATTAGTTTCCAAAGCAATATCTTCAAGATCCAGAAAAGTAATCTTACCTCTGCAGTCTTCCTTCATCAGGCCCATCATCAAATACAGTTTGCTCAACTGGAAAGGCCACAGTAATTTTCAGCAAGAAAAATAAAGGTGTCAAACCCTTTGACTATCCCAACAGATTAACACAGCATTCCTTAGTGTAACAGCTGTTACAAGGTGACTGGTGTCTTGCTTTTCATGTCATGAAAGACCTGGCTCTATCTGGACTACTATTTGTTCACAAAACAAATGGTGCTACAAACACATGAGCTAGGCACCAAAATCAGTGCAGTAGACTCCCTATTATCCGGTTTCACTGGGACCGGAGCTTAGGCTGGATAAATGAATGGCTGGTTAATGAGAAAAAGCATACAAAATAGCATTTGTAAGTTATAAATCAGCTAGAATAACATGATTATTATCATTATTTAGCCTAGATGAGACAGGAATGCTGTTCTTCTTTGTTGTCTTCTGCTAGGGCTATGGCAGAAATTTGAAGGCTGGTTAAATAGAGGCAGGATAAGAGGGAGTCTGCTGTACCAAGAAAGAAACAGAACTCATTGGTGGGAGAGGCTTCTAAGTCAACATATTCCCAGCCTCTTCAATAAGTTACCCCTACAGGTCAAGCAAAGCACTACTTTGTCTGCATTTAATGCTAGCATTAATGACTGGATGGGTAGACTCATATTTTTACCAGGTTTATTATTTACAAACCTGTTTGACAGGAGAAGAACACTATTAACTGTTAGTAAAGGGTAGCAAGAACTTTTGTTTGTCTACTTAAAGGTGTATATGGCTAGGATTTTTATGGACCTTATAGTTACTTGCCTGGGATTTTTCCTATGCCTTTATGTTGGTAAAAAGTGGACATGTTTTTTAATTAACTTTCCAGTCTATTCCAGGGAATCAGAAACACTGCTTCTGTGATTGTGGCCAAACCAGCTCTGTTTACACTCTGTGCATGAGACATTCAAGGCTAATTTTCTACACATGTGACCAGGGCAGTATGCGTGATAAGAAACTTTTAGTCATAACCACAGAACTGACCTACAGCCAGAAGTTGGGTGTGTGAGTTATAGTAGAGGGTGTAAAATAAGAAGTTGCCAAGAAAAAAACGTTGATGGGTGTAGGCCAGTTATATACTGATATAAAGTGTTGGACAGATGGGGAGGAAGGCTGCAATTTGGAGAAAAAGGCAGGAATGGGGAGTATGCTATGGTAGCTGAGGAGTTGAGATAAACAGGATTATTATAGGGAGATTATTAAAAGGTGCAAGAAGGAGGTCTGAGTGTAAGTTTGATAGAAGAAGAAAATCAATAACTATTTTGTGGGGAGTAAGAGATGTACAGAGAAAAATGTATTGCTCATGGCAGAGACGTGTGTGAGATAATAGAAGTGTCACACAGCTAACTTTTGATAGTGTGTCATTGTGTGAGAGGTGACAGGTAAAGTACAAGTGTGGTGTAAGTGTTCCTGAGAGGAACTAGTTAGAGAGGGTAAAGGATGCATTGGGTTAACGTAATGGAGCAGATTCATAGGAATGAGCAGATTTGGTGGGAAGGAGAAGAAAGTATGTGAAAGGTATTAACTATGGGGTGTTAACTGGTATTTATATGTGATAGGTAACACGGTGGGCAATTTTTGATAGGAATGGGGTATATAGGCATGAAAAAAGGTTGATGCAAATAGGTATGAGTAGATAGTGAGATCATTTGCTATAAGTAAAGATTGAGAGAATGGCATATGTAAGAATGAGGATACAAACAGGTGGTGTGTGTAGTTAGCAGGATGATTTGCTCTTTGGGATAGTGAAACAACAGAGAGAGAGACAGAGACAGACAGACACACAGATAGAGAGAAAGAGTAACATATGTGATGGCAATGTGAGAGTTTATTTATGGGAGCACTGTGGATAGGAGAAGAATGAAAACAATAAACATAGCGATCCAGAGGTAGCTTTAAAAATGATGGAGGGAAGAGTAAAACTAGAGGCACAAATGCATTAGTATGAGTTAATTTGGACACACACACACACACACACACATACACACACACACACACACACACACACACACACACACACACACACACACACACACACACTATTAAGTCAGCCAGACTTTGAAAGATTTAAAAATAGATGAACTTTGTAGTGTTTACTGTGATCTAGCACTGTAAAAGTGGCTTAAATTGCATGCTATATCAGGTGTGCTAAGCAGCCAACAGGTATAAATTACTTGTTATAATATACAATAAGCAGCAAAAAGCAGGTATATGTTACTTGTTATAATATACATTAAGGATCACCCAAGAACAGGTATACATTACTTGTTATAATATACAATAAGGAGCACCAAAGAGCAGGTATACATTACTTGTTATAATATACATTAAGGAACACCCAAGAGCAGGTATACATTACTTGTTATAATATACAATAACCAGCCAAAAGCAGGTATACATTATTTGTTATAATATACAATAAGGAGCAGTCAAGGACAGGCATACCTTACTTGTTATAATATACAGGAAGGAGCACCCAAGAGGAAGTATACATTACTTGTTATACTATACAATAAGGAGCAGCAATGAGTAGGTATACATTACTTGTTACAATATGATGGAGAGATGAAAAGTCAGCAAGCAAAGGAGAGTAGTAGTGCTGAAACTGAATTCATCCCCAAGTCTTGGTGAGTACCTTTGTGAGGTGGACCTTTTTTTTCACAAAATCTGACCAAGGTGACACTGATATATAGACTGTATTTATAAAGCATATATCATGGACAGAAGTAAATCAAAAAATAAAAAAGATAGATGGGTGCACAAAACCAAGGATAAAAAAATGTCCAATCTTGGTAGGCGCACTGGTGCCAGGACTGGAAAAAATGACAGTGTAGAATCCTCAAAATACGGAAACATTCCGACAATGGGGCCAGGCTAGGTTCAGGGGGAGGATGCCCCCCCCCCATTCAGCAACATCAGAAATAAAAGACGATCCAATGCACTTATGGCACTTCACTGAAGAAGGCATTATGGCCGAAAATGGTTTGGTTCAGGTGGTTTTTGGGTTGATACCCTATACTTAGGAGATTTTTTGTTATTGTGTGCTATTAGTTTCATTTTATGTGTATTGTTACAGATTAAATTCATGTTTTTTTTACCACACATGGTGCTGGCTTTATTTCTGACTTTGCTATTGTATGGCTGGAGCCTTTGCACTTGCCGTACTTGCGGGTTTGTTCTGACTCTCTTTTTTGTTTCGGAGGGGTCTTAATTTAGGATCACACTTTTCTCATTAAAAAGGAACTGGCCACAATAGGGATTTGTATGTTCAAAGAATGCTTACATGGAACATATTGAGGGGCTGCATGGCATGTGGGCATTGCTCACACTGTCATAGGGTATTTAAAACCACTGAATTCACCAGCCAAAATACACCTAATGTGTATAATATTGATTTTTTTGCCAATTGCAGTACCTCTTGGGTAATTTATTTGGCCACCTGTTCATGTTCTGCCTTTTATATAGGGCAGACATTAACAACTTTGAAATTCTGAATAGGTGAGCACATCAGCGACATCAGAAATAAAAGGCAAACCAATGCACTTTATAAACATACTTTAAAGCACACACATGCAACTTTTAGGTTCATGACTATTGATTGTATTAAGGGTGAATGTAGGGATAAATCTTGTTGGCACTCCATACTGAATGTTAAAGAGAAGAAATGGATAATTAAATTAGGGAGTTTGTTTTCCTCAGGCTTGAATGAACATTATTAATGAATGAAGAATTATCCAATGGGATTTTTTGGTGGGCTGGCTTTGTGGCTTTATAAGTGAGTTTTGTTAACTCAGCACTTATGGCACTTCACTGAAGAAGGCATTCTGTCCGAAATCAGTTTGGTTCAGGTGGTTTGGGGTTGATACCCTACACCTAGGAGTTTTTTGTTATTGTGTGCTATTAGTTTCATTTTATGTGTATTGTTACACATTAAATTCATGTTTTTTTTACCACACATGGTGATGGCTTTATTTTTGACTTTGCTATTGTATGGTTGGAGCCTTTGCACCTGCCTTACTTGCGGGTTTGTTCTGACTCTCATTATACAAAAAGCCCAGAATTTACAGATACAAGATATACAGAATGATTAACAGAGAAATTAGAGGAAAGAAAACTACTTCCACAGGAAAAACTATCACAAGCTTCAAATAAAAATTTGTGTTCATTAATACAACAGACTTTTAAAAAAACAGTATATAGATCAAGAAACTTTAATCTCTTTGATAAATGAAGCATCTGAGGAAGTGAGAAAATATAAACAACAAAACCTAGACATATTTGAAAAATATAAAAAATAAATATGGACATGGGAAAGAAAGAGAGATTTGATATGGTGCAATATTCATGCAAAGGAGAAAGTCAAGTTAATTAATATAGAGAAGGCAGTCGCAAAGATATTCAAAGAGAAATACAGGCAAAGGCATCCAGATATGGAACATTTCACAATAAGAAGATTAATAGCACAAAGATGCAATGTAAAAAAGATGATTAGTAAAGTAGAAGTTAAAGAAATAGAAGTTGAAGTTATGGAGTACCTGCAAAGTGAAGGGTTTAGTGTAGAAGGTCTAACACAGGTTACATCACAGCATGATGGAGTGAGTCCCCAGAATAAGAAAACGCAGGAAGATCAGGAGACACGTGAAGAAGAAATTTGGACATGGGAAAGGAAAAGAGATTTAATATGGTGTAATATTTATGCAAAGGAGAAAGCAAAACTAATCAATACAAAAAGAGCAGTACCAAAGATATTTGAAGAAAAATATAGATAAAGGAATCTGGATATGGAAAACTTTACAATACAAAAAAATAAGAAGACAAAGAGGAAAAGTAGAAAAAGAGATTAACAATGGAGAAATCAAAGAAATAGAAACTGAGGTTATGGAACAGCTGCAAAGAGAAGGATTCAGTGTAGTAAATCAAATACAGAAAGCACCACAACAGGATAGAGCAATGGATATCCAAATTAAGGAAAAACCAGTGGAACAGGAAGCAATTAGTCAGGTGCCATATCAAGATATTTTGGAGTCTTCCACAGGAAATCAGTATAAACATTCATTTGAAGCTATAGAGCAAGGGAATGAGCAGGAAACTGTGGAAACTCTGATGCAGTCAACGTTGAGGAGTGATAGACCAGTGAGTTCCCATATGACAGAACAGATGACACAGGATGAAGCTGAAGAGAATGTGTCACAGGAAGATGCTATAGAACTTTCTACAGATGCCCACAGGAAACAGAGAATAAGGGATGTGCCCTCAGTATGGCTTAATTTAATAGACAAAGACAGATATATCTAGATCAATGAGAGAAATAGACTGCAGAAGGTTAATAAAACCCCAAAAGTCAGAAGCTTGATAAAACAAATGAACACAGTAATTAGGACTGTCCATAGAGATCCATGTGATATAGCAGAAGTAAACAGAATATATTACTATGCTGCTAAATTAATAACTGATAAAGTTCTACCACAGGAACACAGGGTAGCGAGAGAAAAGAGGGGGTGAAAGTGAATACCATCATGGAAATATCGAATAGAGAAAGCTATAAAGCAGCTAAGACAAGAAGTGTCATTGTTAGAAGATTATAAAGTGGGAACAGATCAATAAAAATACTAAGAAAGATAGATGTGATGAAAGCAGTGTGTAGTATTAGAACAGACCAGGATCTATTATGCTCTATTGGAGATAACAAACTAAAAGTTTCAAAACAGGCAGAAAGACTTAGAAGATATGAAGATAAATATAAGGGAAAAGCACAAAATAAGCAATTTATTGATGACCTAAAAAAGTTTTATAGAGAACTGGGAAATAAGGTAAAAGGAATTGAAAGACCACCAAAAAAAAAAAGGAAGTAGATACATTTTGGAGAAGTATCTATGAAGAACCTGTGGAACATAACAGAGATGCTAAATGGACATAAGAAGTAAAAGAAAGAATAAGAAGTTTAATGTTACATGATATGAAATGGGATGAAATAACAATCAGAGAGATTGAAACAAAGTTAAGAAAAGCCTCTAAGTGGAAAACCCCAGGCCCAGATGTAGTACCTAACTTTTGGCTTAAAGTATTAACTTCTTTGCACGAGGATTTAGCCATGAGTAAGAACTATTTATATGCACACCCTGAACACACACCGCACTGGTTAACAACTGGAAAAAAAATGCTCTTACTTAAGAGTGAACCTGCAAGCTACCCTAAAAATTATAGTCCAATAACTTGTCTTCCAACAATGCATAAATTATACACGGGAATTGATGTCGACAGAGTTTATAGTCATTTAGAAGAAAACTCAATTACTGCAGTAGAACAAAACGGCAATAAAAGAAAGTCATATGGAACAAAGGATCATTTGTTGTTAAACAAAGTTATAGTGAAGAACTGTAAGAAGGGGAAGAATCTAAGTATGGCATGGATTGACTTCTAAAAAGCATTTGACAGTATCCCACATTCGTGGATAAAAGAGTGCTTAAAAATGTATAAGATACACTACAGCCAACACTGATTGACTACATTACAGTAACCATGAAACAGAGGCAGACCACTTTGCAGTTAAGCCATGATAAAGGACGTATTATTATCCCAGGGATAAAAATTCAAAGGGGGATATTCCAGGGTGACTCGTTATCACCGTTGCTATTCTACCTTGCAACTAATCCATTAATAGCTTAAGTCATGGCTACAATCTGGCTCCTAGAAAACAACAAAGTTTAATGACTTATCATCTTCTGTTTGTTGATGATTTAAAACTGTATAGCTCATCAGACGAGGAACTGAAAGCACAGCTGCAGGTTGTCAAAACTTTTCCAGATGACATTGGAATGACATTTGGTCTTGATAAATGTGCAAAAGCAACCTTTAAAAAAGGAAAACTGTAGCACCAGGAAAATATCAGTTTGGGACAAGAATGTGATATAAAAGAATTTGAGCAAGAGGGAGTGTATAAATAATTGGGAATTGATGGAGGATCAGCAATAAAACATGAACAAATATGAATAAAACTCAGTAGGGAGTACTTTAGAAGACTTAAATTAATCCTAAAAACAGCATTGACATCTAGGAACATGATCCAAGCTATAAATCAGTTTGCTGTTCCTGTCCTAACTTATAGTTCTGGAGTGATTAACTGCCCCCAAAATGTGTTGGATAGACTGGATATTAAAACAGTAAGGATGCTTCATGCTTGCCAAATGATTAAAAATCAGTCAATACCAAGATTATATTTTCCCCGTTCTGAAGGGGGGATGGGCCTCCTTGAAACTGATTACATGTATAGATCTGCAATCATGGGACTCCACACATAACTACCGACCTCACAGGATCCAAATGTAGTGAAAGTTTTGAAACATGAGGAGAATAAATCTAAGATGACATCTCAGCTTAATTTAGCAGAAGCATATCAATATCAAGCAGGTTCATAGGTTGATACTAGGCTATCGGCCCTAGGACCTATACAAGCCTAGCCATAACAATTCCCTGGATATTTCTTCCCAAAATATTTACTTCCTTGGACCCCTGTCTAGCAGGGTGACTGATGTGATCCCCGGGGTGAATTCCCTTTCTCTCATCCAATCGTTAAGGTTCCTTTTGAAGAGGGCCAAAGAGGCACTCTGCTTGACATGTATGGGCAGTCTATTCCGGAGTCTGGGGAGTCTCTGGGTCAGGAACATATCCCTCCAACATGTTTTGTTTATTGTGATGACAAGGTTAAGATCCCAGGAGCGTGTGGCTCTGAGGGAATGGAATGGAAATCAAATCAGAAGTAGATAAAAACCAGGCAGCAACCGAATGTGCTAAAAAACAAAAGAAAGAATATAAGCTGAAGGACCAGATCAGAAGGCAAGAAATGTGGAAAAAACATAAATATAGTTGCAACTATAGAAAACTTCTGGAAGAGCTTCATGTTGATCAAGAATGAATGCAGAAATGGTTAAGGAGAGGTGAATTCACATCAATGAAAGGTTACTATTGGCAGCCCAAGATAGTGGGCTACATACTAGCTGGTTTACAAATTCCATTGAACACGTTGGAGAAACAGACATATGCAGGTTTTCTGAAACTGAATTGGAAACAGTCACACACCTTATTGCTGGTTGCGATGCACTAATGCCAGAGAGACTGTATACTGAAAGGCATAATAATGTGGCAAGACTGTTACCCTGGAGATAGTGCAAACATTATGGTATTGATGAGTAGCAACCATGAGCAGGTATGCATTACTTGCTATAATATGCAATAAGGAGGAACCATGAGCAGGTATACGTTACTTGTTATAATATACAATAAGGAGCAACCAACAGCAGGTATACATTAAATGTTATACTATACAATAAGGAGCAACCAACAGCAGGTATACATTACTTGTTATAATATACAATATGGAGCAGCCAAGAGCATGTATACATTACTCATTATAATATACAATAAGGTGCACCAAAGAGCAGGTATATATTATAGCAATAACCCACGCCTGGGTGTGGGTAATGCTAAATTTACCCACAGTTGGCGTGGTTTGGTCCCGAGGGTGAAGCCCGAGGGACCAAACAAAGCCAACCGTGGGTAAATTTAGCATTACCACACCAGAAGTGGTTATTGCTATTATACCATGACATTATTTAAGAAAAGAAACTATTACTTTTCTTAAATAATGGCATAGTATAATGCCTGTTTACTGCCCTTCCGCAGATGTCGCGCGCAGTACATCAGAGCTGTGGGCAAAAGCAACGGAGAAAGCAAGATCTCCGTTGCTTTTTTTTTAGTGTTTCGCTATGTTAAATGAGTTTAACATAGCGAGACAGTTTTAAAATAAGCAACGGAGATGTCCGTTGCTTTTTTTTAGTGTTTCGCTATGTTAAACTCATTTAACATAGCGAAACACTAAAAAAAAGCAACGGAGATCTTGCTTTCTCCGTTGCTTTTTTTTTAAAACACTGTCTCGCTATGTTAAATGGGTTTAACATAGCGAAACAGCTTTAAAATAAGCAACGGAGATCTCCGTTGCTTATTTTAAAGTGTCTCGCCATGTTAAACCCATTTAACATAGCGAGACAGTGTTTAAACGTGTTATACTAATGGAAAAAAGTCCGGGCGACCGGACCTTTTTCCATTAGTATAACTCGATTTACAACGGGCACGCTGGCCAATCAGCGTGCACGTTTTTCGGCGGTCATGGTATAATACTTGTTATAATATACAATGCGCATCTAAGAGCAGGTATACATTGCTTTTTATAATATGCAATAAGTAGCAACCATGAGCAGGTATACATTACTTGTTATAATATGCAATAAGGAGGAGACATGAGCAGGTATACATTACTTGTTATAATATACAATAAGGAGCAGCCAAGAGCAGGTATACATTACTTGTTATAATTTGCAATAAGTAGCAGCCATGAGCAGGTATACATTACTTGTTATAATATGCAATAAGGAGGAGCCATGAGCAGGTATACGTTACTTGTTATAATATACAATAAGGAGCAACCAACAGCAGGTATGCATTAAATGTTATGCTATACAATAAGGAGCACCCAAGAGCAGGTATATATTACTTGCTATAATATACAATAAGAAGTAGCCAAGATCAGGTATATATTACTTGCTAAAATATGCAATAAGCAGCAGCCAAGAACAGGTATACGTTACTTGTTATAATATAGAATAAGGAGCAGGCAAGAGCAGGTATACATTACTTGTTATTATATACAATAAGGAGCAGCAAAAAGCAGGTGAATGTTACTTGATATACAATAAGGAGCATCCAGGAGGAGGTATAAGTTACCTGTTATAATAAACAAATAGCAGCAGCAGCCAAAACCAGGTATACATTACTTGATATAAAATACAATAAGGAACAGCCAAGCATAGGCAAACCTTACTTGTTATAATATACAATAAGCAGCTAAGACTAGGTATAGCTTACTTGTTATAATATACAATAAGGAGCAGCCAAGAGCAGTTATACATTACTTGTTATAATATATAATAAGGAGCAGCCAAGAGCAGATATACATTACTTGTTATAATATACAATAATGAGCAGGCAAGAGCAGGTAAGCATTACTTGTTATAATATACAATAAGGAACATCCAGGAGCAGATATACATTGCTTATTATATTATACAATAAGGAGCAGCCAAGGACAGGTATACGTTATTGTTATAATATACAATAAGGAGCATGCAGGAGCAGGTATACATTACTTTTTATAATATACAATAATGAGCAGCCATGAGCAGGTATATATTACTTGTTAAAATATACAATAAGGAGCACCTGAGAACAGGTATACAATAACAGTTATAACATGAAATAAGGAGCAGCCAAGAGCCGGTATATGTTACTTGTTATAATATACAATAAGGAGCACCCAGCCGCTGGTGTACATTACTTGTTATAATATACAACAAGGAGCAGACATGAGCAGATATACATTACTTGTTATAATATACTTTAAGGAGCAGCCATGAGCAGGTATACATTACCTGTTATAATATACAATAATCAGCACCCAAGAGCAGGTATACATTACTTGTTATAATATACAATAAGGAGCAGCTAAGAAAAGGTATATATTACTTATTATAATACACAATAAGAAGCACACAAGACAAGGTAAATGTTACTTGTTATAATATACAATGAGCAGCAGCCAAGAACAGGTATACATTACTTGGTATAATATACAATAAGGAGCAGCCAAGAACAGGTATACATTATTGTTATAATATAATATGAGCAGCAGCCAAGAACAGGTATACATTACTTGGTATAATATACAATAAGGAGCAGCCAAGAACAGGTACACGTTATTGTTATAATATACAATAAGGAGCAGCCAGGAGCAGGTATACATTACTTGTTATAATATACAATAAGGAGCAGCCAAAAGCAGGTATACGTCACTTGTTATACTATATAAGGAGCAGCCAAGAAAAGGTATACATTACATGTATTCCCTGGCTATTTCTTCCCACAGTATTTACTTCCCTGGACCCCTGTCTAGCAGGGTGACAAACATGATCCCTGGGGTGAATTTCCTTTCTCCCATCCAATTGTCAAGGTTCCTTTTGAAGAGGGCAAAAGAGGCAATATGCTTGACATGTATGAGCAATCTGTTCCAGAGTCTGGGGAGTTTCTGGGTCAGGAACCTGTCCCTCCAGCATATTTTGTTTATTGTGATGACAAGGTTTCGATCCCTGGAGCGTGTGGCTCTGAGAGATTGGGATTTTAAGTGTAGCATGTCCAACAGCTCTGGTTTTGACATGGCCTTGTATGTTAAGCAGAGATCAGCTCTGAGTAGATGATACGTGACATAGTATAGCTGGAGTGTTTTTAAGGCGGTCAGTGTAGGGCATCTGCTTTAGGCCTGTGGTTCTTTTAGTGAGGTATACATTACTTGTTATAATATACAATACACAGCAGTCAAGACAGGTATACCTTACTTCTTATAATATACAATAAGGAGCAGCCAAGAACAGGTATACATTACTGTTATAATATACAATAAAAACAGCAGCCAAGAACAGGTTTACGTTACTTGTTATAAAATACAATAAGCAGCAACCAAGACCAAGTATTCATTACTTGTTATAATATACCATAAGGAATACTGAAACAAAAAACAGAATCCCCAGGACAAACCACGATCCACCAAACTCCTTTCTGTAACACAGCTTTATTGTAGCAATGCAAAACGCAAAAAGTGCCAATCCTGGTTAAGCGCTTTCACGTATCTCCATACGCTTCATCAGAACAAATGTAAAATGTTAATGGCACACACTAAATACTTAAAAATCCGCCAAAATCATTCCCAAATTGAATAATTATACAACATTATTTAAAGTAACAACTGCAAGAGTATAAGAATCAAACAACCAAGTTTTGTACATATGCAGATGAAATAAAATAACATGCTCTTCCAGCGTATTGAACGCAGTAATTCTTTAAAGACCAAACTGTGATAATTTTAAAAAATACACATTTAGTTCCAATTGTCATATAAATATATTAAATGCTTGAATAAATAAAAATAAATAAGAATATTGTAAGTATTGTGAATATTGTGAGTGAATACCCAATCAACTATACAAAAAATGAAACAAAATTCCAGTATTAAAATGTTAAAAACCTTTCAATATTTGACAAGTGGTTTTGTTGAAATCATTTCATTTAGACCAGGGAACCATGCTGCATTTAATTTTAGTTGCCATTTTATCTCTCTTTCCCCCACAATTTTCTTGATGTCACCACCTCTGGGGTTGAGATTCACCTTTTCAAGAATGGCAAAATGAAAATTGTGACTTGTGTCATTACCAAGTATATGACGAGAGAGGGCGTTATTTTCATCCTTCTTCCTAATACAGTACTGGTGGTCATATATTCTGTTCTTTAACTGTCTGTCAGTCTTCCCAACATAGAAACAAGAACATGTATTACACATAGCTAAGTATATCACATGACTTGACAGACAGTTCCCATTCGCAAACCACACAGTGTTCCTGTTGACATTCCTTAACATACACTTGGCACCTTCAAAAATAAACGGACATTGCGCACAACATCCACATTTTTGGGTGCCCTTGTTAGAGCCCAACCTTCTAAGGTTCTGTCTATTAGATTTAAACTCAATAATCTTTTTCATATTACATCCATTTTTGTGTACAAAGGTAGGCTTGTCATTAATGTATTCCTTAATGCCCTCATCACTGGAAATAATATTCCAGTTGTTTCTAATTATATCTTTCACCTTGTCAACATGCTGTCCATATCTTAAAACACATGATTTTGAGTATTGTAAATTTGTCTCTTTGTTAGAGGTGTTTTTTAAAAAATTTGAACTATTACCTTTACCTAATAGTGGCAGATATTTTTTACCACATTCTTGTATTACATAACCAGTCACGTCACTAATTAAGTGATCAGGATAACCTCTTTTCCTGAATAAACCACCTATATATTCAATTTCTTGCCTCATCTTTGTCTCAGTAGAGGTCATTCTTGCAGCTCGGATGCACTGCCCTTTTAATATATTACGTTTTTGACAATAGGGATGTGTGCTTTTGAAATCTAAGTACCCATTGCTGAATGTTTCTTTTCTGTAAATCTGTGACTGGAAAGTAGAACCATCATTGAATATATAGGCATCCAGATAATTAATACCTATTGTATTACTTTGATACACAAATTTCAAATATGTGGTGGTGTTGTTTATATATTCTATAAAACTTTGTAACTGTGTATCATCCCCCTTCCACAAAATGAATAAATCGTCTAGATATCGTACATAGCATCCAATCCATTTCATCCAGTCCGAACTAAGAACAAATTCTTCTTCCCAGTCCAATAAGACCAGATTGGCATAAATGGGGGCACAAGAAGCCCCCATTGCTACCCCTGAAGTCTGTCGATAGTATTCACCTTCGTAATAGATGAAATTGTTGTCAAGTACTATTTCAGTGAATTCAATAAGAAGTTGTATTTTGTCCCAACAGTAGCCACTGTGTTTTGATACACAGTTGGTAAATCTCTCAATTCCCTCAGTCCTAGGTATACACGAGAAAAGGTCTTTAATGTCTACAGTGACAAAAAGCATATTTGGGCTCCACAGATCTTGATTGAAAATGCCCAAAAATTCCCATGAATCTTTCATAATGTGGTGGGTATTGGCTGGAATGTGTTTAAGCCAACTGTCCACCACTCTGCCATAGGGAAAAGTCTTACTGTGGCTCCCCGAAATAATAGGTCTAAAAGGGGGGTCATCTGTGTCTTTATGTACTTTAGGTATTCCAAAAATAGTGGCTAACTGCGGAAAGTCAACTTTTAAAAATTTGTAAAGGTCTTCATCTATTCTCCCATCCAACAGAAACTCTTCGAGATATAAATCAATTCTGTGGTGAGCTATGTTGACTTGATTAAGGGATGATTCTTCATATTGTTCCAAATTGTTGAGGATGTCAAAGATTCTTTCTGTGTAAGTATTTTGATCATATAAAACAATCCCACCACCCTTGTCAGCAGACATTGTCCTAATGTTATTGTCACACAAACTGTCATACCATAAGGAATACCTAGAACAGGTATATATTACATGTTATAACACACAAGTAGGAGCACACAAGAGCAGGTAAATGTTACTTGTTATAATATACAATAAGGAGCAGCCAAGAAAAGGTATACATTACTTGTTATAATATTCAATAAGGAGCAGCCAAGAGGAGGTATATGTTACTTGTTATAATATACAATAAGGAGCAGCTAAGAAAAGGTACATTTTTCTTGATATAATATACAGTGAGCAGCAGCGAAGAATAGATATACATTACTTGTTATAATATACAATAAAGAGCAACCAAGATGAAGTATAAGTTACTTGTTATAATAGTCAATAAGGTGCAGTCAAGAACAGGCATATGTTACTTGTTATAATATAGAATAAGGAGCAGTCAAGAACAGGTATACATTGCTTGTTATAATATACAATAAGGAGCAAGCATGAGCAGGTATACATTACTTGTTCTAATATACAATAAGTACAGCAAAGAGCAGGTATAAATTACTTGTTATTATATGCAAAAAGCAGCATGGAGCAGGTATACATTACCTGTTATAAGATGCAATAAGGAGCAGCCATGAGCAGGTATACTTTACTTGTTATAATAAACAATAAGGAGCAGCAATGCGCAGGTATATATTACTTGTTATAATATATAATAAGGAACAGCCAAAAGGAAGTATATGTTACTTGTTATAATATGCAATAAGGAGCAGCTAAGAGCAGGTATATGTTACTTGTTATAATATACAGTAAGGAGCACCCAAGAACAGGTATATGTTACTTGCTATAATATAGAGTAAGGATCAGCCAAGACCAGGTATACATTACTTGTTATAATATACAATAAGGAGCAGTCAAAGACCGGTATATGTTACTTGTTATAATATACAATAAACAGCAGCCAAGAGAAGGTATACATTGCATGTTATAATATACAATAAGCAGCAACCAAGAGCAGGTGTAAGTTACTTGTTATAATATACAAACAGCAGCAGCCAAGACCAGGTATACATTACTTGATATAATATTCAATAAAGAACAGCCAAAGGCAGATATACATTACTTGTTATAATATAAAATAAGAAGCAGCCAAGAGCAGGCATACATTCCTTGTTATAATATACAATAAGGGTCAGCCAAGAGCAGGTATACTTTACTTGTTGTAATATACAATAATGAGCAGGCAAGAGCAGGTAAATATTACTTGTTATAATATAAAATAAGGAGCATCCATGAGCAGGTATACATTGCTTGTTATACTATACAATAAGGAGCAGCCTAGGAAAGGAATATGTTATATGTTATAGTATACAATAAGGAGCAGCCAAGAGCCGGTATACGTTACTTGTTATAATACACAGTAAACAGCAGCCAAGACCAGGTATACTTACTTGTTATGATATACAATAAGCTGCAGCCAAGAGCTGGTATACTTTACTTCTTATAATATAAAATAAGAAGCATCCAAGAGTAGGTATATTTTACTTGTTATAATATTCAATAAGGAGCAGTCAAAGACCAGTATATGTTACTTGTTATAATATACAATAAACAGCAGCCAAGAGAAGGTATACATTACTTGTTATAATATACAATATGCACCAAAGAGCACGTATACATTACTTGTTAAAATAGACAATACGGAGCAGTCACAGACAGGTATATGTTGCTTGTTATAATATACAATAAGCAGGTATACATTACTTTGTATACAATAAACAGCAGTGAAGAGCTGATATAAATTACTTGTTATACTATATGTTATATTACTTGTTATACTATACAATAAAGATCATCCAAGAGCACGTATTAATTGTTATAATATTCATTAAGGAGGAGCCATGAGCAGGTATACATTACATGTTATAATATACAATAACCAGCCAAGAGCAGGTATACATTACTTGTTATAATATACAACAAGGAGCAGCAAAGAGCAGTTTTATGTTACTTGTTATAATATACAATAAGGTGCAGCCAAGAGCAGGTATACATTATTTGTTATAATATACAGTAAGCCGCCAAGAGCAGGTATACATTACTTGTTATATCATACAATAAGGAGCAGTCAAGGACAGGTATAAATTACTTGTTATAATATAAAATAAGGAGACCCCAAGAGCAGGTATACATTACTTGTTACAATATCCAATAAGGAGAACCCAAGAACAGGTATACATTACTTGTTATAATATACAATGAGGAGCAGCCAAGAGCAGGTATACATTACTTGTTATAATATTCAAATAAGGAGCAGCCAAGAGCAGGTATACGTTACTTGTTATAATATACAATAAAGAGTAGCCATGAGTAGGTATACATTACTTGTTAAAGTATACAATAAGGAGCAGCCAAGAACACATATACATTACTTGTTATAATATACAATAAGGAGCAGCCAAGAGCAGTCATACATTTCTTGCTATAATCCACAACAAGGAGCAGTCAGGAGTAAGTACATGTGATTTGTTATAATATACAATAATTAACAGCCAAGAGCAGGTATATGTTACTTGTTATAATATACAATAAGGAGCAGCCAAGAGCAGGTGTATGTTATTTATTATAATATACAATAAGGAACAGCCAGGAGCAGGTATACATTACTTGTTATAATATACAATAATGAGCAACCATGAGCAGGTATACATTATTTATTATATTAGACAATAAGGAGCACACAAGAGTAGGTATACATTACTTGTTATAATAAAGAATAAGCAGCCAAGAGCAGGTGTACATTACTTGTTATAACACAGAGTAAGGATCAGTCAAGGACAGGTATACGTGAGTTGCTATACTAAACAATAAGGAGCAGCCATTAGCAGGTATACATAAGTTGTTATAATATCCAATAAGGAGCAGCCAAGAGCAGGTACATGTTACTTCTTATAATATACAATAATGACCACAACGATCAGGTATACATTACTTGTTATATAATATAATAAGGAGCACCCAAAGCAGGTATATGTTACTTGTTATAATATACAATAAGGACCAGCGAAGGACAGGTATATGTTACTTGTTATAATACACAATAAGGAGCAGTCAAGGACAGGTATACATTACTTGTTATAATATAAAATAAGTAGCAGCCAAGAGCAGGTATATATTACCTATTATACAATAAGGAGCAGTCAAGGACAGGTATACATTACTTGTTATAATATACAATAAGTAGCAGCCAAGAGCAGGTATATATTACCTATTATACAATAAGGAGAAGTCATGAGCATGTATACATTACTTGTTATAATATACAATAAGGAGAAGTCATGAGCAGGTATACGTTACGTGTTATAATATACAATAAGTAGCAGCCAAGAGCAGGTATATATTACCTATTATACAATAAGGAGAAGTCATGAGCATGTATACATTACTTGTTATGAGATATAATAAGGAGCAGCCAAGAGCAGGTATATGTTACTTGTTATAATATACAAAAAGGAGCAGCCAAGAGCAGGTATACATTACTTGTTATAATTTGCAATAAGTAGCAGCCATGAGCAGGTATACATTACTTGTTATTATATACAATAAGGAGCAACCAACTGCAGGTATACATTAAATGTTTTACTATACAATAAGGAGCCACCAAGAGCAGGTATACATTACTTGTTATAATATACAATATGGAGCAGCAAAAAACAGGTATACATTACTTGTTATAATGTACAATAAGGAGCAGCAAAGAGCAGGTATACATTACTTGTTATAATATACAATATGGAGCAGCCAAGACCAGGTATACATTGCTTGTTATAATATAAAATAGCAGGACCCAAGAACATGTATACATTACTTGTTCTAATATACAGTAAGGAGCAGCAAAAAGCAGGTATAAATTACTTGTTATAATATACAATAAGGAGCACCCAAGGACATGTATACGTTACTTGTTATAATATACAATAAACAGCAGTGAAGAGCAGGTATGCATTACCTGTTATAATATAAAATAAGGAGCATGCAATAAGCAGGTATATATTGCTTGTTAAAACATATAATAAGGAACAGCCATGAGGAAGTATACATTACTGGTTATAATACCCAATAAGGAGCAACCAAGAGCAGGTATACACTACTTGTTATAATATACAATAAGGAGCAGACAAGAGCAGGCATACTTTAATTGTTATAATATACAATAAGGAGCAGCCTAGAGCAGGTATACATTGCTTCTTATAATATACAATAATGAGCACCCAAGAGCATGTATGCATTACTTGTTATAATATACAATAAGGAGCAGCCAATGAAAATTTACTTGTTATAATATAAAATAAGAAGCAGCCAAGAGCAGGTAAATTTTACTGGCTATAATATAGAATTAGCAGCAGCCAAGAGCAGGTATACATTATTTGTTATAATATATAATAAGGAGAACCCAAGAGCAGGTATACATTACTTGTTGTAGTATACAATAAAAAGCAGCAATGAGCAGGTATACCTTACTTTTCATAATATATATATATATTTATTTTTTTATTTATTTTACATTTGTTGACTGGGATAGTCCGACTGGATAACATGTCCATTTTCAGCGGAGGCCCGGAGAGAAAAGCTCCACAGAAAAAATAAATAAATAAAAAATAACATAGACAAGACATACTAGATGCATTAACATAAGTTACAAACAGTGAAGCTAACAGTCTTTGCAATTGATCAGTTAACATTAGAACAGGTGGCTAAACATTAAAAACAGTTTAGATATAGACATAATTTTGTGTAAGTTCATTAATTAGGCTTACAACAGGGGCATATCCAGTGTTTTATAAATAATTTTTTCAGACTTTTTTTGAATAGAGGTAGGTAGGATTCCAGCATGAGCTCTGTTGGAAGTGAGTTCCATGATTTTCCAGCTGAGTTGGTAAACAGAGAGTCACCAGCTAGGTTATTAGATGCAATTGTTTGCACCTGAAGTCTGTTAGATGAGCATAGTGGTCGGTTATTGCTGTAGGGGCTGATGATGTTGTTCAGTGCCAGTGTGTTTTCTGGATGGTTAAGGATATTATGTGCTATTAAGAGCTGACTGAATTGTATGCAGTTTGGGAGTTCAAGCCAGCCTAGAAGCTTTAAATTATGACAGTGGTGGGTCCTATATGCAGTACCTCTGGCAAATTTGGCAATATGGTTATAACAAGAGGCTAGTTTGTTTAGATCAGTTTTATTCAGGTTGGAGAAAAAAGGGGATACATAGAGGAGGGTGGAGAGTAAGTGGCAATGAGCAATGACAGTTCTAGCAGGTGGGGTGAGGAAAGACTTAACTTTGTAGAGGGAGCCAAGTTTACTATTTACATTTTTGATAGTTTTACTGACATACGTATCAAATTTAAGGTTGTTATCAATAGTTACACCCAGGAGTTTGGTATGGATATCGGGGGAGATGATTGTCCCATTATTGGCTTTACTAGAAAAGAGGGGTTGATGGGCCTTCCATGTGGGTGAGAAGAGGAGGAACTTGGTTTTATTAGGGTTTAAGATCAGCCATTGATTAGATAGCCATTTTTCCATGGAGCTAAAGGTGTTTTGAATTAGTGTGAGTAGTTGCATCTCAGAGTTGGCAGAGCAGATCATGGTAGAGTCGTCTGCATACTGGATGCAGACGGCATCTGGGATAGCAGTGTGGAGGTCATTGATAAATATGGAAAAGAGAAGGGGTCCTAGTATGGAGCCCTGGAGAACTCCAAGAGTGATAAGCAAGTGAGTGGATAGCTTGTCCTGCCAGATGACTGCCTGTTGTCTTCTGTGCAGGTAAGATTCAAACCATTCGACAGCATGATTGTCAAAGGAGAGGGCTTTCATAGTATTGATAAGTAGTTGTTGGTTAACCATATCAAAAGCCTTTGAGAGATCTAGAAAGAGTGCTGAGGATAGCTTATTGTTGTTATGGTTGTGGTTGATAACATTGGAATAAGAAAGGAGAGCTGATGTGGTACCGTGGGATGGCCTAAAGTCATGTTGGGAGTTGGCCAGCAGCTTGTTATGGACAAGATAGTTCATGAGTTGTTTTTGGACACACTTCTCCATGATTTTGGCTAGAAGTGACAGTATTGCTATGGGCCTGAAATTAGATAAATCATTGGAGCTGCCTCCTTTATGTAGAGGTATAATGTCAGATATTTCCAGATTTGGGGAATGGTAGCTTCAGTAATGGATCTGTTGATCAATATAGAGATGGGAATGCTATGCTATCTGCAGCTATCTGCAAATACTCTGCAGGAAGGAGGTCAGCTGCTAAAGTGGTTGGTCTTACCTTTTTTAATAAAATTCGAATGAGTGAAGTAGGAATAGGTTTAAAGTTGAAGGAGAATTGGGTACTGGGTGTGGATAGGTTTGGGTAGTCTCTGTTGGGATTTAGTTTAGTAGCTAGAGATTGGACAATCTCTGTGAAGAAGTTGTTAAAGGAATTTGCAATGTCCTCTGGGGATTTGTGATTAGTGTTAAAAGGGGGGTGTAGTGGTAGTATTGCCTGGTATAGAAGTTTGTTTATACTGGCCCAAAACGTTTGAGGTTTATTTTGGTTCTTAAATTGGAGATTGCAGTAGAAATTTTTTTTATCTGTGATTATAGATTTTTTAGTGTCATTCCTTAGTTGTCGGTATTTGAGGTGGTCAAGTGGGGCTTTTGTTGCCTGCTAGGTTACCCATGCCTTATTTCTGAGTAAGATTTTAGATTTGCTTTCTTTAGAAAGCCGTGGTGCAGTTTTCATTTTGGTTCTAATGGAGCGTTGACGAGCATGAGAATCCAGGATAGTTAGGAATTTTGTTGTTAAAGTAAAGCTGCTGCTTCTTCCAGTGCAAGTTGTTTCAGGACAGACCAATTGCATACATTGAGTTCCTCCTGAAAGATGGTAAAGTTAAAGTTTGTATTGCTTCTGATTGTCTTGTATTTGATTTTATGGGGTGTGTCTTGTTTAAGCATAATTATATAGGTAAGACAGTGATCGCTTAGGTCATCAGACAGAGTTCCTGACTTGTACATTAGGGGGTGATGATTGATGAGTATCCAGTCAAGGGTGCTTCCTTTGTTCTGGGCTTTACCAATCCTCATAGGGGAGGTTATTATTTGTGTAAATCCATGAAGATTTAAATGGACGGAGGGTGCTTCAGAGGAGCAGTTATTCCAATCAATGTTGAAGTCTCCAAGAACAATAGTTTCTTGGGGGTAATTAGTAGGCAACCAGTATACAATATTTTCTAGGGAGTCAGTATTCTTGCCTGGAGATGTATAGATGCAGACAATGTTTAGACTTTTGTGCTTATTAAGTTGTAATTTAGTGATGATAATTTCTGCATTATTAATTTGTGGTGGTTGTAGGGTGTCTTTAGTGAGGGTAAGGGTCAATTTGTACAGTACAGCTACCCCACCACCCTTCTTCGTGGTCCGGTCTAGTCTAACTAAGTTATACCCTGGGGGCAGAATTTCATGGTCTTTGGTAGTCGGTTTTAACCAAGTTTTGGTTAGGCAAAGTATATCACGGGAGTGGACTGCAAAGAGGGCATGGAGATTATGTACTTTATTGTTTATGCTTCTGATGTTTAGGTGGCAGGTTAGTAATGAATTGGAGGGTCTAGTAGATAGTGTTGTATTCTGAGGGTAACTAGTAATGTGATAAGGGTCTGCTGTAGAAGATGGACCGAGATTTGGGTGGATATCTTCATCTATGGTGAGCTTATAGTGTAGACTGACAATGAGTTTAAATATTTTATTTAAAATATTTTGGTAATTCTTGATTTTTGGGTTTATGTACCTAGGTCTGGTTGGTTGGTGGATTTTAGGGGTTATGGGGTTAGGGGCAAGGGGATGGATGTTGTGTCCAACTTTACCTGGTTGTTGTAGGGCGGCAGTTTGGGATTTGGGATAGTGGAATCCTAGGTAGTGGCAGTTTTCATATGTAGTAAGTATGTAGGGGATGCATAACAGGGCTATTAATGCTAATTGTAGTAGTTTCATTGAATTTTGCATTGCGGTTGGTAGAAACAATATCCAGATGTATGACTAAGAGCTAAGTAGTAGTCTACTAATTCGATACGTTGAATACAGTAGAGTGGATTTAATATTTGCTGATAGCGTTTAAAAGGGAAGGGGGTGTGTCCAAATAGTATAAATTTGGGGTGTCTGAGGGTGGGTGAGATATGGGGGTAGGGTGGGGAGCATAGTGAGCCTGAACGAAGTGAGGGAGAGTGGAGCGGGGCTAAGCCAGATAACAAGAATGCCTGTAGTCTGTGTGCATGCAAGGTAAGAATGTCCCTTAGAGTGGTTCAATAAAAAGTTTACTGAAGAGTTTCACTAACATCAATTAAAGTTTATATAACTTTGCAGATGCAGTTACAAGTTTTATGCAGGTTTGCAGGGTTCTCTGTGCCAGATTACACTAATTGGTACCTTGCTTTGAGGAACGAACTGCTCACACTGCCGCTAGATATCTTACAACACTAGCGACTGTGTATTAGACAGTTTTCAGACAGATTGGTAGCTATAGGGGTAGGAATATGTTTCCAGTACTAGGACCTAGGTCGGTACAATGTTTCTATTTATCAAAGTGTTGCAGAATAATAACCTTTTTTGCAGTCGCTAGGACTTTAAACTTTGTAATGGCTTCCGCTTAACATGCAGGTGAGGAGGATACTGAGCGCTGCTCAAGAGGCTGTAGCCGGGGTGTGCCTAAAATAACAGAATTATTAGAGTCTCCCTTTAGTAAGCTTTCTAAGTACACTTTTTACTTCAGCTTCAATCCCTTTAGAGCTAACTTAATATAACAAATTGCTCAGCAATCCTAACAGTTAAGTTGCTAATCAGCTTAAGTCACAAACCATAGTATTGCATTCAGCAAAATTAGTAAGAAATGTGGTGTTCCAACTAGTACTCAGCAATTAATCTAGGATACTTGCAGTTTTCAGTAAATCAAATCAGTTCAAAGGCTGTTGTTCGTTCAAGGCATGCAGATCTAATCTCATAGTACAGTGCGTTTTGTGCTTTAGCTACTTGTATGGATAATACCAGCACTACAGAAATTGTGATATAACAAGCATGCAATTTTAGCCATTTGTAGCAGACATACCAGTAACTTTGTTATGAGATTGATAAACAACAATAGCAGAATAGCCCTATGTAGTTGAATTACATACCACATTAGGAGAGACACCATCGGCTAGGTCCTAGGGTACTGGAGGTTTGAAAATGGCGGTTGTTGTGTGGGAGGTTAGTATCCTTGGTTCAGTTGTAAGATGTAGGAGGGATCAGGTTAGATAATAGCAGGCTAAACCAGATAACAAGAATGCCTGTAGTCTGTGTGCATGCAAGGTAAGAATGTCCCTTAGAGTGGTTCAGTAAAAAGTTTACTGAAGGGCTTCACTAACATCAATTAAAATGTATGTAACTTTGCAGATGCAGTTACAAGTTTTATGCAACTCTGCAGGGTTCTCTGTGCCAGATTACACTAATTGGTACCTTGCTTTGAGGAACAAATTGCTCACACTGCCGCTAGATATCTTACAACACTAGCGACTGTGTATTAGATAGTTTTCAGACAGATTGGTAGCTATAGGGGTAGGAATATGTTTCCAGTACTAGGACATAGGTTGGTAGGTTACAATGTTTCTATTTATCAAAACATTGCAAAATAATAACCTTTTTTGCAGTCGCTAGGACTTTAAACTTTGTAATGGCTTCCGCTTAACACACAGGAGAGGAGAATATTGAGCGCTGCTCAAGAGGCTGTGGCTGCTGTGTACCTTTTTTGCAGTTGCTAGGACTTTAAACATTGTAATGGCTTCCACTTAACATGCAGGTGAGGAGGATACTGAGCGCTGCTCAAGAGGCTGTGGCCGCTGTGTACCTTTTTTGCAGTCGCTAGGACTTTAAACTTTGTAATGGCTTTCACTTAACATGCAGGTGAGGAGGATACTGAGCGCTGCTCAAGAGGCTGTGGCCGCTGTGTACCTTTTTTTGCAGTCGCTAGGACTTTAAACTTTGTAATGGCTTATGCTTAACATGCAGGTGAGGAGGATACTGAATGCTGCTCAAAAGGCTGTGGCCGAGGTGTACCATGTTAGCAGAGACACCGTCGGCTAGGTCCTAGGGTACTGGAGGTATATAATAAGGCGCAGCTAAGAGCAGGTATACATTACTTCTTATAATATGCAAGAAAGAGAGGCCAAGAAAAGGTATATGTTACTTGTTTTAATATACAATAAGGAGCAGCAAAGAACAGGTATATATTACTTGTTATAATATACAATAAGCAGCTAAGAGCAGGTATACGTTATTTGTTATGATATACAAGAAGCTGCACCCAAGAACAGGTATACATTACTTGTTATAATATACAATAAGGAACAGCCAAATGCAGGTATACATTACTTGCTATAATATTTAATAAGGAGCAGCCAAGAGCTGGTATACAATACTTGTTATACTATAAAATAAGAAGCAGCCAAGAGCAGGTAAATGTTACTTGTTATAATATACATAAGGAGCAGCCAAGAGCAGGTATACCTTACTTGTTATAATATATAATAAGCAACAGCCAAGAGCAGGTGAATGTTATTTGATATACTGTTACTTGATATAATATACAATAAGGAGCAGCCAAATGCAGATATACATTACTTGCTATAATATATAATAAGAAGCATCCAAGAATAGCAAACCTTACTTGTTATAATATACAATAAGCAGCTAATAGCAGTAATATACATTAGGTGTTAAAATATTCAGTAAGGAGCAGCCAAGAGCAGGTATACATTACTTGTTATAATATAAACTAAGAAGCAGCCAGGAGCAGGTATATGTTCCTTGTTATAATATACAATAAGGAACATCCAGGAGCAAATATACATTGCTTGTTATACAATACAATAAGGAGCAGCCAAGGACAGGAATATGTTACTTGTTATAGTATACAATAAGGAGCAGAAAAGACCAGGTATACATTACTTGTTATAATATACAATAAGGAACATCCAGGAGCAGGTATACATTTATTTCTATAATATACAATAAGGGACAGCCATGAGCAAGTATATATTACTTGTTATACTATACAATAATGAGCACCTGAAAACAGGTGCACATTACTAGTTATAACATGAAATGAGGGGCAGCCAAGAGCCGGTATACATTACTTGTTATAATATACAGTAAGCAGCCAAGACCAGGTATACATTACTTGTTATAATATACAATAAGGAGCAGCCAAAAGGAGGTATACATTACTTGTTATAATATTTTATTTTTATTTATTATTTGTTGACCGGGAAAGTCCGACTTGGTTCCACAGATCCTGTTTTCAGTGGAGGCCCGGGGAGAAATGCTCCAGAAGCATGTCTTTAGAATGTGGGAGGAAACCCACGCGAACGCAGGGAGAACATGCAAACTCCACACAGAAGGCACCCCAGCCGAGAATCGAACTGGAGAACCTCTTGTTGTGAGGTGACAGCATTAACCACTGCACCACTGCGCCGCCCCAGGACAGCCATGAGCCACAATATACAATAAGGAGCAGCCAAGTGCAGATATACATTACTTATTATAATATAAAATAAGAAGCAGCCAACAGGAGGCAAACCTTACTTGTTATGATATACAATAAGCAGCTATGAGCATTTATACATTATGTGTTGTAATATACAATAAGTAGCAGCAAAGAGCAGGTATATATATATATTACTTGTTATAATATACAATAAGGAGCACCTAAGAACAGGTATACATTACTTGTTATAATATACAATAAGGAGCAGCCGAAACCAGGTATACATTACTTGTTATAATATACAATAAGGAGCAGCCAAGAGCAGGTATACATTACTTGTTATAATAGGGTCCATATTACATATTTGAAGTTTGAAAACATTGAACCTCATATGTTCGACAACATATGAGCAAAGACTGAAACATCTAAATGTAATCAAAATAAAAAAAAAACTTACCTGCAAGCCCCCCTGCACCCCCCCACCTGGGGTACTATGACCCCCACTCCCCACTACTCAAATATACCAACTCCAAGATGGCACTACAGTGCAGAAAAGGGAAATTTTCCAATTCTGTGCAGTACAGAGCCGTTGCTTATCACCTTCAAACTTTTTCAAGTTCGATCATATGGTGTCGACCATATGACATTCAAACATTAAAACGTTTGGATAATCAATAGGGATCCGTTATAATATACAATAAGGAGCAGTGAAGAGATAGGTAAACCTTACTTGTTATGATATACAATAAGCAGCAGACAAAAGCAGGTATACTTTACTTGTTATAATATAAAATAAGAAGCAGCCAAGAGTAGGTATATGTTACTTGTTATAACATACAATAAGGAGCAGTCAGACAGGTATATGTTACTTGTTATAATATACAATAAACAGCAGCCAAGAGAAGGTATACATTACTTGCTATAATATACAATAAACACCAAAGAGAAGGTATACATTACTTGTTATAATATACAATATGCACCAAAGAGCAGGTATACATTACTTGTTAAAATATACAATAAGGAGCAGTCAAAGACAGGTATATGTTGCTTGTTATAATATACAATAAGCAGCAGCCAAGACCAGGTATACATTACTTGTTATAATATACAATAAGGAGCAGCCATGAGCAGGTAAACATTGCTTGTTATAATATACAATAAGGAGCAGCCATGAGCAGGTATACATTACTTGTTATAAAATATAATAAGGAGCAGTCAAAGATTGGTACACATTACTTTTTATTGTATACAATAAACAGCAGCGAAGAGCTGATATACATTACTTGTTATACTATACAATAAAGAGCATCCAATAGCACGTATACATTATGTGTTATAATATAGATTAAGGAGCAGCCATGAGCAGGTATACATTACATGTTATAATATACAATAACCAGCCAAGAGCAGGTATACATTACTTGTTATATTATACAAGGAGCAGCCAAGAGCAGGTTTATATTATTTGTTATAATATACAATAAGGTGCAGCCAAGAGCAGGTATACATTACTTGTTATAATATACAGTAAGCCGCCAAGAGCAGGTATACATTACTTGTTATAATATACAATAAGGAGCAGTCAAGGACAGGTATAAATTACTTGTTATAATATACAATAAGGAGACCCAAAGAGCAGGCATACATTACTTGTTACAATATACAATAAGGAGAACCCAAGAACAGGTATACATTACTTGTTATAATATATAATAAGGAGCAGCCAAGAGCAGGTATATGTTACTTGTTATAATATACAATAAGGAGCAGCCAAGAGCAGGTATACGTTACTTGTTATAATATACAGTAAGCCGCCAAGAGCAGGTATACATTACTTGTTATAATATACAATAAGGAGCAGTCAAGGACAGGTATAAATTACTTGTTATAATATACAATAAGGAGACCCAAAGAGCAGGCATACATTACTTGTTACAATATACAATAAGGAGAACCCAAGAACAGGTATACATTACTTGTTATAATATACAACGAGGAGCAACCAAGAGCAAGTGTACATTACTTGTTATAATATATAATAAGGAGCAGCCAAGAGCAGGTATATGTTACTTGTTATAATATACAATAAGGAGCAGCCAAGAGCAGGTATACCTTACTTGTTATAATATATAATAAGGAGCAGCCTTGAGCAGGTATTCGTTACTTGTTCAAGTATACAATAAGGAGCAGCCAAGAACACGTATACATTACTTGTTATAATATACAATAAGGAGCAGCCAAGAGAAGGTTTATGTTACTTGTTATAATATGTAATAAGGAGCAGCCAAGAGCAGGTATACATTTCTTGTTATAATACACAACAAGGAGCAGCCAGGAGCAAGTACATGTTATTTGTTATAATATACAATAATTAACAGCCAAGAGCAAGTATATGTTACTTGTTATAATATACAGTAAGGAGCAGCCAAGAGCAGGCATATGTTTTTTGTTATAATATACAATAAGGAGCAGCCAGGAGCACGTATACATTACTTGTTATATTAGACAATAAGGAGCACCCAAGAGCAGGTATACATTACTTGTTATAATGCAGAGTAAGGATCAGTCAAGGACAGGTATACATAAGTTGTTATAATATCCAATAAGGAGCAGCCAAGAGCAGGTACATGTTACTTGTTATAATATACAATAAGGACCAGTCAAGGACATATATATATATATGTTATTTGTTATAATACACAATAAGGAGCAGTCAAGGACAACTATACGTTACTCGTTATAATATACAAATAAGTAGCAGCAAGAGTAGGTATATGTTACTTGTTGTAATATACAATAAGGAGAATCCAAGAGCAGGTATACATTACTTGTTATAATATACAATAAGCAGCAGCCAAGAGCAGGTTACTTGTTAAAATATATAATAAGGAGCTGCTGAGAGCAGTTATACATTATTTGTTATTATATACAATAGGGAGCAGCCAAGAGTAGATGAATGTTACTTGATATAATATACAATAAGGAGCAGCCAGGGGCAGGTGTTAGTTACTTGTTATAATATACAAACTGCAGCAGCCAAGACTAGGTATACATTACTTGAGATAATATGCAGTAAGGAGCAGCCAAGAGCAGGTATACATTACTTGTTATACTATACAATAAAGAGCATCCAAGAGCACGTATACATTACTTGTTATAATATACATTGAGCACCCATGAGCAGGTATACATTACATGTTATAATAGACAATAAGGAGCAGTCAAGAACAGGTTTACATTACTTGTTATACAATATGGAGCAGCCAAGAGCAGGTATACATTAATTGTTATACTGTACAATAAGGAGCAGCCAAGAGTACAAATACATTACTTGTTATAATATACATTTAGGAGCAGCCATGAGCAGGTATACATTACATGCTATAATATATAATAAGGAGCAGCCAAAAGCAGGTTTACATTACTTGTTATACAATAAAGAGCAGCCAAGAACATATATATTCTACTTGTTGTAATATACAATATGAAGCAGCCAAGAGTAGGTAAACTTCACTTGTTATAATATACAATGAGCAGTCAAGAGCAAGTAAATATTACATGTTATAATCTACAATAAGCAGCAGCCAAGAGCAGGTATACATTACTTATTATAATATACAATAAGAAGCAGTGAAGGTCAGGTATACGTTACTTGTTATAATATACAATAAGGATCACCTAAGGGCAGGTATACGTTAATTGTTATAACATACAATAAGGAGTAGTCAAAAGCAGGTATACATTACTTGTTGCAATATACAATAAGGAACAGCCAAGAGCAGGTATACATTACTGGTTATACTATACAATAAGGAGCAGCCAAGAGTACAAATACATTACTTGTTATAATATACATTTAGGAGCAGCCATGAGCAGGTATACATTACATGCTATAATATATAATAAGGAGCAGCCAAAAGCAGGTTTACATTACTTGTTATACAATAAAGAGCAGCCAAGAACATATATATATTCTACTTGTTGTAATATACAATATGAAGCAGCCAAGAGTAGGTAAACCTCACTTGTTATAATATACAATGAGCAGTCAAGAGCAAGTAAATATTACATGTTATAATCTACAATAAGCAGCAGCCAAGAGCAGGTATACATTACTTATTATAATATACAATAAGAAGCAGTGAAGGTCAGGTATACGTTACTTGTTATAATATACAATAAGGACCACCTAAGGGCAGGTATACGTTAATTGTTATAACATACAATAAGGAGTAGTCAAAAGCAGGTATACATTACTTGTTGCAATATACAATAAGGAACAGCCAAGAGCAGGTATACATTACTGGTTATACTATAAAATAAGGAGCAGCCAAGAGCAGGTGAATGTTACTTGTTATAATTTACAATAAGGAGCAGCCAGGAACAGGTATACAGTACTTGTTATAATATGCAATAAGCAGTCAAAAATAGATTTTCCACTGTCTGCGGCATTTAAAAGTGAAAGAACAAGTCGCACTAGTTTAGTTTTTAAATTATGTAAGCAGTGCTACATGTCTAGTTATGTTATTCTTGTTTGGGGAATCAGTTGATTTCCTTTGCTGATTTTTGGGGGGTACAGAAATTTCAACACACAGGAAGACAAATCAGCACTTTACTTAGCAGAAAACAGTTGTCAATGTATGGATAACAGAAAGAATAGATTCAGCTTTATGTAATATCTTCAAGAACAGAAGGAGGAGATATATCATGAGAATGCATGGATAGAAAAAACAGACAGTAAGTGACTTTTTAATAATCAGTACCAGGAAAGGCACAAGAAATACATCTGTAAATAAATAAATACATAATAATAATTGAATGAATATCATTTATACCACTTGAGCAATACTCTTTACTAATTTCAACAGTCTAAGTACCCACACGAATTGACTACATACAGCTGAACAGTTGCATAACACAACTTTGACACATTACGATAGCAACATTGAAATTAGAGTTGCTACAGTAGAAATGTACAATTGTTGCAGGCTTACACCACAAAACCACTTCTAGAAAGTTCAGCAAGCTAGGAATATAATTTTAACAAAATGAATAGATAGTCAAATACAATGCCGTAAGGAGAATAAATCACTGCTAATGCAAATTCACTTACTAGCGTGTGGGTTAAGTGATTGTGCTGCTACTTGCCATGGAGGAAAAACTGGATAGTGTTAAAAAGGTATGACATAAACTGTTTGCTTTGAAATATAAACAAGAGGAAAGGTTGGACTAGTTGGAGACTAATATGTACTACATGTGCGGGAAATCTAAAATTAATGTTTTTGACTTTATATACACAAATGTTTTACTGCAGATAGGGTGGAGAGAGTTGAATACATGCATTACTGTGAGCCAATCTTGACACACACACAGACATGCACACACACACACACACACACACACACACACACACACACACACACACACACACACACACACACACACACACACACACACACACACACACACACACACACACACACACACACACACACAAACTGTTAGGGTCCAAACAGACCCAGAGTGGTGTTAAATCTGCCAAATTTAGTAAGACTCAAAAATAAAAATGGAGCAACTCTGCAGTGTTTAGCTGTGATGTAGCACAGGAAGTGTGAGTTAAACTAGACAGTATATCAGCTGCAATAAGCCACAGCCAAGGAAAAGTATGTATTGCTTTTAACATTGTAACAGTATACAGCAAATTGGAGTTCCACAGCCCGAGGCAGTTAATGCTAAATGAGTGACACTAACCTAGGTTTTTAAATTATGTAAACAGTATTACATGCCTAGTTATCTTATTTTTGTTTGGGTAGCACCTCATTTTCTTTTCTTATCCAAGGGATGCAATTGTCACAGAAGTTTTCAGCCCCTATACATTCAATTGAGCACTTTGCTCAGATGAAGATAGTTGTGACCTAGGCTGTGGGACAAGTGACCATCATGCTGCTACATCATGTTCATTATCCTAGTTGAAGCCTTGTTTATATTCTGTTGTCCCACTTAAAGAACCCTGGGCCTCCACTGAATATGGGCTTCGGGCCCAGTCAAAATTTCCTGGTAAATAAATAAATAAATATATAGAGTTCCATATATCCCTCATGATTATAGTTCTAAACAGAGATGTACATATCTCTCCCATGACTACAGTTATATAGAGACAGTTACATATAT
>NC_056726.1:1034604950-1034674950 GCF_019279795.1 Protopterus annectens | reverse complement strand
TCTCTACTTCTCAGATGTTATCCTCACAAGGGGTCCAAACCACCCATCAACTGGCTAGTCTCAAAAGGGAAAAAGAAACAGTCATCCTACTATAAAATCTTTCTGGTTTACAAAGCACATCCAGTATGCTAGCAAGACAAAGCAACCGCACTTTTGTTACTTGTCTGCATGACATCATCCTATTGGTCGCAGTCTGAAACTCATGCTCACAGGCAAGGATGGAGATGTACACTCATGGGTAATCTGCCAGCTTTGAACTTTGGCACAGTTTTCTCTTCATTGCTACAATCTAACAATGCCTGGTTCACTGATTTCACTGCTTCAATAAGTCTTAGAGTCCCCCCTACCTCATTTATGAAAAAGACCAAGATAATTAAATTATTTCTCCTGATGTAGCTGTTATAACCTCAGCTACAGATAGAATCTCATTTGTTTCTGTCAGAGAAATGTGGCACCTGATTTGCCTGTGGTGACTTTTATCCCAGCTACTTTCTCCAGATATTGTCATCAGTCTGATTCCTGACCATGGAAACCACATACACGAGAGGTGCTAACTACCTTGTTGGTGTGTTGTGTCCATTTTAAGTATATTTAAATAAATTTGGAAAATATTGATAAAATGTCCCCTCCTCAATTATAGGAAGTGAATGATATGTAGCTGAGACCATACAAACCTGCACTGCTGTAACAAATCCTACAAAGCTTTCAGGGGCTCATGTTCATATAAGCCTTATCATTTTCCTGATAACTAATGTAGTTAAACTTCCACTATGACTGACAGAGACACAAACATTCATAAATTAGTTTCATGATCACAAGTTCCCTTTGTCTGACACTTGCCAAAGATGGCTAAGGCTGTGAGCTAGAGTTCCTGCAGTAAAGGGCTTGAGTCCTTTAACCCTCATTTGCCTTGTGTGTGACCTTCAGCAAGTCAGTTAATCAGTCATTGCTCCCAGGTTGCTAATGAAAATGGATTGTATGTCCAGAAGGCTTGCCTGGTTAACAAATAAGTACTATTATTTCTTGACCAAAATTGACTGAGAGCACAATTTCCCCTAAAAAAAAAAAAACAAAACAAAAAAAAAAAAAAAACTGCTGCACTCAGTGAAGGAAGCATATTTGTAAATGGCAAGCCCCCTTAATCCCTATGTTGAAAGCTATGACTCCACAGCAGTTTACTTATACCACTGTATAGTCCAGTAGGATTGGGGAAATGAAACAATCTCTAATACAGCAGACAACAGAATTGCACAGTAATTCCCCATTGTGTACAGCACTGCATAATGAACATTGAAGAATTAAAAATGAAAAGAAATGCAGTCAGGAAGTTAGCAAGTGACCACATCACCATTGAGTAATGGGTACTGTTGCTCATCTCTATCTCTGTCTACTATAGATGATGAACAGGCGAGGTCGTTCATCTATATGCTTTATTACATGAAAGCAAAAAACTGGTGAAAAAACAAAAAACAGCGCCACACGACCTTGCTCCAGCAAAAAACTCAAGTAGATCCAAAAGAGCTAAACGCTAATTTTATTTATAAACGTTTTCGCCTTGCTACAAACGCTAGGCTTCATCAGAGTTCAAACAAAGCATAATGAATTAAGCAAGCTTAAATACTAAAAGGAAGTGATGTCATAAAGTAACCATTTTAAAAAATATATATATTTTTAAAAAAACATTTTTCAAAAGAAACTTTGTTTTAAAACCTTAATTAAAACCTATATCAGTGTTTGCCAAAAGATCTTCTTGACCAAAAATTACATTACATTCAAGTTATAACCTTGGCAACAATCAATGATTAAAAAAATTAAAAAAAATTAAACACAGCGTGTATCTAAACCTGTAATAAAATCCTGTCAACTAATAAAGTGTATACACTTTATGGATATTTAATAAGAAGGCTTTGAGGTCGTGACAAAAAAGTCAACTTAAATAACTCTTAAGCCTTAAAACAGGTAAGATATTACAATTGTCATTCAAACCGGGGGCATGGAAGGCATCTGTTCTAAATTGCCACTCTAGTTCCCTCAGTTCTAACAGTAATGGAAAAGGGCCCCCTCTAATTGATGGAATAATCTGGTCTATCGCCATAAAAGAAAAGCTATGTCCTGGAAAATCAATCAGGTGCTTGGAAAGGGCATTATTGGGATTTTCCGTCCTCATGGCATATACGTGTTCGTACATGCGATCACCTAGTCTGCGGTCCGTCTTTCCTATATAGTAAGACGGGCAGCAGTTACAAAAGGCAGCATACACTACTGCTTTGCTTTCACAATTAAGGGGCTTCCTAATAGTGTATTTCTTGTCCCTTATTGTGAAAGTCTGACCCACTTTAACAAGGTTACATCTGTTACAGAAGCCACATTGAAACATCCCCAGCCTTTTGTTAAATCGTATACCAGAGTTGTTCGTCTGTAGTAGTTCCTTCAGATTTTTACTCCTCTTAAAAACAAATTTGGGGCTACTACCAAATTTGTTAGCTAGCAAGGGATTGTTCAAAATAAAGTCCCAATTCTTCTGAATTATTGATACAATGTCATTAGAATCAAAGCTAAATGTGGTGATGTAGCAAAGCGTAGGGTCAAACCTTTTTCTTTCAATGTTTTTTGTTATTACATGAAAGCACAGCAGGATGGATAGCAGCATTACAAAATATAAACAAATTGATTTACAGACAGACTATACCGACATACATGCTTACTACAAAATGGGAGTCAGGCTCGCATGTGCTCAGTATTTATACACTTGTGCAAGACCCAGAATAGCTTTTTAAAGACATACACACACACATTGATCTACAGGTATCAAAGCAGATAGTGGCTACTTGCAAACTTTCAGAATCATTCAAATAACTAAGGACAAAGAGCCGATACAATGGTCATTCCATGACTGATATAGGCTATGCATTTCTCTCTAAACACAGACTTAGCTAACCTGCCATTTGTTTTCCCAGGCAACATGGAAATTGGATCCCAATGTAACTATAACACAGTATCCTATTAACTTTTAAAAAATACACCAGTATCCCAGTTTACTAACTTAGCAATGCTGTCTCAGTTTTCTGCACAACATTGAAAAATTGTTAGGTATTACATATCAAGAAGGATTGACTACTTCAACTTTTTAATTTCAACCCCTCCTGCAACCTTGCCACAACAAAGTCATTTAATCACCGTATTGAACTTGTCTAGTGAAAGGAAATATATTTATTCATCAGATTCTGACACTGTCTTCTCAAAGAAAGGCTTATAAATGTATTCAGAAATCCCCAAAAGTGTTCCTTTCACCTCTTGATACACTCCTTACTCAAGAACAGCACCTCTGCCCTATTGCTCATTGCTACTGCAGAATCATTGAAGCCATCTGAAATTCATTCTCTTGTTAAACTCTTCACATAAGGCTGCCATTTATTTCAGTGACTCCTAGAGATGCAGCCTTGCTTAGAAGGTCTGTTTCCATACCTGATAGCCTTTCACCTGATCTCTTGTTCCTGCTAATGACATTCTTTATTCAGATCCTGTAGGCATAAAGTGCAGAAAGTAGTAACTTATGCTAAATGTATTGGTTTCACATCACGAAGGCTGCTGTGGGATACTGCAGGATATGTGAGCAGTTATAATGTGAAAACAAGGTATAAGACAAATTTGTGGTCCATTTTGTCTTTGACAGTCATTAAAGACTGATCTTTGTAATTCACATGAGAAGCATAACTTGGAAGTTTAAACCTGTTGTTGTGGACTACTGTGCTAAATGCTATCCTTCTCCCATTGAGGAAGAAAAGGTAATAAATAATTCCTTGGGAATTTCCATCAGAGTGTAGTTTAAATGTGATGTTCTGAAAGACTAGTATTCACATTTCATATGAGGTAAAATGAATTTCTTGTCAATGTAGATCGGATTGTGGATGGCAGAAGAGAATCCCTCCCCCACACACACACACACACAAACACATCATTCAAAAACACATCAGTTACAGCATTTTAACTAAGCTGTTGAAAACATAACCAGTGGATTTAGAGACTAGTTCGAGAAAGATGAGTAAACCACTTTCTTATATCCTCTTTGCATACCTGGTATCCAGAGAGATGCTCCAAGATGTCACACTTTCTCTTTATGAGTGATTGAATGACCAATGTCAGCAAGAGTTCTATATACTCTATTATGACAATCCTTTCTAAAGACTGAACCTCAGAATGTATTTATCTCAAACATGATCATCCTGATTTTGTTAGAAACACTGTATAAGGAAAAGGATAATCAAATAAAGATTTTAGTTCTGTTAGTATTTCACCTGTACAGTGTTCATTACATTCCTCAAGATTCATTAAGCTCCATGCAGGAATAGTCCTATTCCTGCACGGAGCAGATCATGCCGATGCAGAGCAGCAGTGCGCCTTGCATATTAATGAAGGGGTGCTCCTGTACTGTCTACATGGACACGATCCATGTACAAGCACAGGGGGCATGTCTGAGCATTGCTCACAGAGTACACATGCCCCCTGCACTGTAGAATTGCTGTACAGCAATTCCAAAGCAAATAACAGTGTCCGTGGATGCTGTTAGGAGGAAAACAAGACAAATACAGTCCCCGACAACATAGCTCACAACTGGCATGATGTTTGCAGAATGTCCAGAGTTTTCCCATACATTTGTGGTCATTCCCTCATAAAATCTGCTCCCATCAGGCAAATGAAGTCACTAAACAGTTACATACATCAGAGTTGCATAAGGAATATCCCTCAAAAAATGTCCCCAACACAAAAAGAATTATCCTGGTAGCTTTCTAAGTTACTAAGAGTAATTTTACACTTTTTAATTTTTTTTTTCATACTTAAAAAAGTTTAAGTGTAGTCGCATGGGTGTGCTCATTGCACAGCTATGCATAGCATAGTGTAAACATTTGAATGAGCTAAATAGAACTAGACAGTCAAAATAGTCCAAGTGAAATAGCGTAGTGGTTCACGGTTCAAGCCCCAATTCCGCCCATACATTTTTATTTGTGAAAATAGCACCAAAAGTATATTTACCTAGAAATGTGTAGTAATAATATATATTTCTTAACTAGGGTAGAGTAGCAGGTCCAAATGTAAGTTGTCAGTGTAGTACAGATGTGTCATTAAGAAGGAATCGACCCTACAATAATGACAGCTAAGCAGTGCTAAATTCTGCCCATCTATGCTTAGCTAGAGTAAGCATTACTCAAATATGTATGCTGAGCAGTACTTAGCATAGCTAAGCAAATTTGCACACTGGTAAGCAGTGCTTAGCATCTTCCCCTTTAAGCAATGCTTACCTTAGCTAAGCAAGTTTGCCCGTCGTTTAGCTCAGCTCAGCAGCTTTAAAATCATCCAGTCATGGCAAAGGGTAGGAAATCAGCCCTATTTATACCTTGGATACAGGAATACAGCCCATAACCTGTTGTAGCTCATCACTGCATGCACCATGTCAGGAGTAGGTGAGGGCGCATGCTTTAGGGTGTAGTGCTGGGTCATCCAGGAGTCCAGTGTCATGGTTGGACTCCTTGTGAAAAACCATGCAGAGAGACTGCTGCAAGACCAATATCAGGGCTCCCAGTACAACGTGGAGGCCTGAGACCATCTTGCACGTGATCACACCAGTGCTACTGGTATCCTTCAGAGTGGTGAGCAGGTCCAGCACCACTATGCTGACCTCAAGCATCGGAAGATGGATGTTCTTTGAGCAATGGAGCCAAGATGCTGAAACACAGGAAGTCCCAACAATGTGTAAGTATCAGTATCAATTAATTGTGTAACAAGGTCCAGCCTAAGTATGAGATGGATAGGTATGCATAAATGTTTCTCTATCTCCTGTACAGCTGCATTTGAAAGGGCTGTGAATGTAGAAGCACACACAAGTAGGCTGTCAAGGCTGCATCACGAGGCTGGTGAGTACAAATCTAGCTTGTAATAGTCAGGGAAAATAAATAGAAAGGAGTAGAATGTCACCTGCCAGTAGTTAGAAACGTGTACTACTTTGACTGAATAAATGACACATTACAGAGCAATAGTGATGTATGGGATTTATATCAATAAAAGTTACAGTACCTGTCAATAAAAGACAAAACCCCAGACTGTTGTGTGTACGGAGGAATCTTGTAGTATGAAGTAAATGTGTACAAGTTCAGTTGAGCAATTATGGCTCTGATAGCATTAATTAATGGAGGGTCATCTGACAATGCTTCTGGAGTTGTAACAGAGTTATCATAACAAACATTCCATGCACCAAGATCTGATCCCAGAATATTGCTGTCATGTTAGACATTTGTTTGTCATACTGTAATTAGTAAAAGTACGACTACACAGTTATAAGAACAATGTGCCATGCATGAATGTCAGAATTACAAGGCAGATAGTCCAAACAAGAGAGTATTAGGCAGAAAACAGTCAAGAAAAAATCAGCAGTTCTTTAATAGCTCATTGTAATGAAACATAGCTTTTTGAACCTTTTGCAGAAACAGGCATGGTTAGAATGCCTGGAGTGGTATTAAGCTGTATGCAAAATCTCACTCAAGAAAATGTGAATCTGTGTAGAAAAAGTCAGGTATTCTTAATAGAAATTTCCCTCACAGGTCTGCCGGGGAAAAAATGTGGAGACGAGCTGGAAAAAAGCTGTAATTATACACTTGTGTACAACACCCACTTTCTAAACCCAAGGCTGCAAATCACAGCAAGATAAGTACATACAGCAAGTAGTCCCCACAAAGAAATGTGCCTCAGGTGTCACACTGTCACAGCTGGTGGTCAGTGCTGCCAACACCCAGGGTGACCGACAGAAACCAAGGAGTACTATAGCAGTAGCACACACTCACACACAGTATGGGTGCACATATGTAACCTTTTGACTGTGTTTGTGAATCTGTGTATAAACAGTCAGCTAATGTTAACAGACATTCCCTCCACAGGTCTGCCAGTTAAGAAAATGTAGAACTAAGCTGTAGGTATCAGTGTAGAAACAGTCAGGTAGTGTTAACACACATTTCCTCCACAGGCCTTCCAGGTAAGAAAATGTAGAAAGTAGCTATAAGAAGGCCATAAGGATACCACTGTGTACAAACATACCAGTGCCCAACCCAAGGTCATAGGTCGAGGTAAAGTGAGGTAATATCCACAGAGTAATGAGCAGAGCAATGATTATTAAAGTTGTGAACAATTCAAGCATATACGGTTGATAACTGACATCTCTCTCTCTCCCCCACCCTATCTGCACCAATAATTTAAACACATAAATCAGCAGGTATGATTTTCACCACACCCACTGTTGGGACATGTGTCCTATTGTTTTACAAATATTTAAAAGTTTGATTATGAATGTTCCCTATTCAAATACTATCATTGGTGGCCTGTTGCGATCAATATAACCTGCATGCTGTTATAATGCCCACTATGATTCCATATACACGTGTTCTGTTTGCTATGCAACTGTTTCAAATCCATGGTTTTGGGTTAATGGGAACACCAATGCATGCTGTTATAACTAATCCTGGAATGTGTTTTCTTCATTAAAAAATATATGTTGTAAAACCTCAACACTATAGCACATCTGGGAAAGCGGATCCCAGCGGATCTGCCTGTCCTGCCTCAGCTGGCCGTGGCACATCTGGGACCCAACCCGAGACCTCCCTTGTCTGCTGGTCCTGCATGATCTTCGGGTGGAACTGCCTCAGGGGATGGGACTCATCCCCCCCCGGAAGCATGCATGGACAGGACGTTGTCACCTGTCATCAGGTCCAGGGTTTGATGCATAGCGAGCTCCAAAGGGAGTTTGGAGATCTGCTATGCCAGCTTGAGGCCCATGTGGTGCAACTTGAGAGTCAGCATGCCCCTCCTACTCAGCACCCAGCACAGCCACCTTTGGGGCCATGAAGGTGCAGTGGTGACTGCCCATGGGTGGGGACATCAGTCCTGCTGTATCTAACTGGGGGCTTGTGTGTGTCCGATTCCCAACCACCCTTCCCATCCAAGGTGTTTACCCCCACATGTGTCATATACCACCCTTGTCTGCTGTCTTGTCTGTCTTCATACCTAACGTACCTCACCAAATACACCTACTATACTTCCCCTCTCACCTGAAAAAAAAGGGCAATCCGTTCTCAAAAAAAAATGTCAGCCCATACATAGCTGTCCATTTAGCACACATGTCCACTGAACACATGTAATCCAGTTTAACTGGCTTAGCAACACATTACTGTTGTCCTCACCCCTCTCTCAGGGGTTTGAGTGTCCAAATGCACCTTCAAACTCTGTACAAATGCACAGCTGTTGCTGTATCAGAAATGGACAGCTATGGACCTTCCCTACACCCATCCTGCACATGCCTAGCTAACCTTCATATTATTTTTCCCTCTGCATGCCCCTTTTTCACCACTTTCCTACAACCCCTTTTTTCTTTTCTTTTAAAGAAATTAGCATGGGGGTAAGCAGGAGTAAGTGGCAGCAAGTGAGTTTGAGTGATGTTAAGTGATGCCTACACAGATTAAGCAATTTCCTGTTTAACCGTATGTAAGCATCGCTTAGCTTCGCTCAAGCCGATGAAAACCTGCTTACAACTGCATAAAACTGCTTTAAACCCCAGTCTCCAGCAGCCACTGTTTTTCCCAGCAACAAAATAATCACGATTTGCAAATATTGAACCCTGCACACCATAGCCACAGCAATTTACCACTAAGCCATCTGAGCTGTTCAATTGGCTGATGTTTTTTTCAAACATATCATTCAGTACAGCCATTCAACAGTAGGGAAAAGATTCTGTAAAATTAGGTAAGTGTAGTATATATGTATATATATATATATATATATATATATATGTGTATATATATGGATCTAGGACACTTGCTCGAAAAAGCAAGTGTCAGAATCCATATATACCGATCGCAGTTTAACAAAAGCGCTTTAATCAAAAAAGCGCTTCCGTTAAACTGTGAAAAAAAAAACACTAATTAAATGTTTTTGAAGGGGGGCTTCACCCACATGCACCCCCCAATGTGGGGGGCTGTGCCCCCACACCCCCTACTTAAATATTCTCACTCCAAGGTCGCACTACAGTGGAGTAAAGGAATATTCCCTTTCTTGCACCACAGTGTGACCGGCACACCACTCACACATACCCAAAATTGCTGCTTTGATGAACAGCAATTTCGGGTATGTGTGAGTGTGAATTTGACTTTCGGTGAAAGTTAAATTTGTGCAAGTGTCCGGGTTCTGCATATATATATCTATATATATATATATATATATATATATATATATATATATATATAGGTATATAGATATAGATATATGTATATATGTATCATACTTCTCAACCTCTTAGAGTAAGGAATCTGGACAAAGCAATAAAAAAAGTGGTACAAGTCGGGACAATTTTGAAATATTGATCTTACAAATCAGAAAGTGGATAGAATAACAGGTTTTGCATTAGCATGAACTTTCTGAAGGGTATGAAGTCTAAAACTCAAATGTCTGTCTTTATTTTCTAACTTCAATCTTTAATGATTTGTCACTAATTTGCCAGACAGCCATAATTTTATGAAAAATGGACCAAACATATAAGGCAAAAATCTAGACATTCTGCGGAAATCTGTACAGTTGAGAGGTATGATATGGAGATGCATAGATATATATATATATATATATATATATATATATATATATATTGAAAAAGAAATACATAATATATGTAGCGATAGACATATAAAATATATACATATAGACATTTTATATATATATATATATATATATATATATATATATATATATAAAGTAAATCAATATATACATATATATAAATATAGCTGTATATACCAAAAAAAAAAAAATATATATATATATATATATATATATATATATATATATATATTTATATATACACACACATAGAAATATATACATATATAAATATTTATGTATGTATATATATATATATATATATATATATATATATATATATATATATATATAGATTCCCTTTATAATCTCAAAATACTGAAAGGTCGACTTTCAGTATCTCGAGACCATAAAGTCAAATCCACAAAACACTGACAGCCCAAAACCATGAAACTTCAAATCGCGAACACATACCATACACCACACCACACATACTCCACAATACCCACACTGCAAAAAAAAATATAACACCACACATCTACAAACCTACACTACAAGTAAGCAGGGGGGCATGCCCCACAGCCCCCTACTTATATATACTAAGTAAACTCACACCCAGACATTCTACTGTGCCTCGAGCACACAACACACACACACATACACACACACACACACACACACACACACACACACACACACACACACACACACACACACACACACACACACACACACACACGCACATCACACATATACAAACACCACCACATTCAACACTTAAACACTCATACTTTCACCTGTCTACCCAAACTCACACGTATAACTTACAAACACACGCACATACACTCAATCTCCTTTTCAAAATACTTACAAAACACTCACTTACCCTAAATTCCACCTAAATCCACACGTTACACAGGACACCATCCACACAATACTTTACACGTCACATAGCGTAAAGCCATAACTGTGAATTCAACATATCCTTCCCCCTTACACCCCTAGCAGAAATCTCAGATTCTAACATCAAAACTTAATTACTATACATAAGACCAAACATCCTCCTGGCCAACTTCTCCTCTCTTTCTCCTTAGGAAAGAAATGGAATTCCCTTCCTTCCACTCTTAGAACTATACCAAACTCAGAGAACTTTAAATCCCAGCTTTTCAAATACCTCTCCTCTAAATGGAAATATACCTGCTTTCACCCTGCCTAAATCCAACTTAATATTTGCCCCCAGGATGCTACCTAAATCCAACTAAATATTTGCCCCCAGGATGCTTTCTCACAGGTCCCTAACCTCTCTAGTATTCTCCCATAGTTATTTCACCTTGAGTATGTCTATACTCTCTACAATTTCCAAGACCTACTTATCATACAACATAACTGTGTAAATATTGTAAATGGTATCTTACGTTAAATGAGTGCATGCTAAGTGTTTCTACCTCTATTTTTAAAGGTGTGTTTCTTAGAATGTTTGCATAAATGTATCTTTATTACCCATTGAACAACCATAATTGTTTGACTGTGTGCCTCTGTACAGACTCTGTAAACTGTCCTATACAATGTATCTCTCTGTAACTCCTATACTTTGTATCTCTGTTATCTATTATATCTGTACTGTATTATGTTTCCTGGAACTTTTCTCCCCGGGCCTCTACTGAAAACAGATCCTTTGGGCCCAGTGGGCTTCCCTGGTAATCAAACTATAAATAAATAAATATTCAATTTCATTATTTTAAAAATTCGACTTTATGGTCTCGAGATACTGAAATTCGACCTTTTAGTATTTCAAGATTATAAAGTGAATCCATATATATATATACATATACATAACATAACAGGATAACATGTGGCCAGTCTGTGGACAACATGCCAGTGGAGAGGTATGTCAGAGACATATCACTATCAAATGTTACGTCACTCACTAAATGCATGTCCACACACACCCTGGCAATCTATCAGTCAACCCACCATGTGTATAACAGCACTGATGACATAGAATCTGTTCACTATTCCTGGAGATATATCCCCTATGTTGCTGGGCTGTCTCTGAATGTTCTGTCCTGTGAAGTATTCCCACATACTGTTTGTGAATGTGTAGCCCACCACCTCTGTAATGTCCCTCACACAGGCAAGGAAGAGGGGCAAGGCACACATAAAAGAATGTCCCATATGTTTGAACTAGTAGATGTGTGCAGGCCCACAGCTCAATAGTATGTGGGCACCTACATAGTTTTATGGCCTTAGCAATACCTGACATCTGCACATCTGCAGAGAGGACAAATAGAAAGTAGACTGGAAACAGGTTATGCATTAGGATGAATGTTTTGAAGGATAGAAGTCTGCAACTGAAATGTATGCCATTACTAGCAGTCCCAATGACATGGCCAAGAAACATTGTAGTCTACAGTTAATATAATAATATCATATTAATATCCAGTAGGAGAAATATAAAAACATACAGCTCAAACACCAAAAACAAGGTAGTGTAGTACTCGGAGTCCCAGCATTGCATGCAAGAGTGCATGGTTCAAATATTACAATAGGCAACCAAATTTGACATGGAAAAGCAGTGTTAAAAGTACTAATGTAATAATACAATATGTGTTCAATTATTTTTGTCAACCAGTGCACTGTAGCCAGTGTAACATGCAAGTGTGAATGCATATAACGTGATACTACCCATGTATAACAAAGCCAAAACACACAAAAAAATAAATTGTATACTACCCATGTATACCCAAGTGTCCCATACTGTATATTCACATCACTTGCTGCTGTAATGCCAGCACATAGAAGAATGTTATGTACAGGAAATAAAATACACTTATTTAATGACGTCACCACACAGCAATTTTATCAGACTGGAATGTGAGCAATGGTTACCAAGACTAAGCTATGCTTAGCAGGTGTAAGCATTGCTTAAATATGAATGCTAAGCAGATTTGCGCACTGGGAACCGTTGCTAAGCAAAGCCTAAATGACGTAAGCTTATTTATTTAACTGTACATTGGCACTGCTTACCATCGTGCAAACCCGTGCAAACTCACTTAAAGCCACTCAAAACTCCCTTAATCACTCTATATCCAACAGTCCTTGTTCTGTCAAGCAACAAAACAATCAGCCCTTGCAGGTCTTGAACCCAGGACCCTGCACACCATGGTGGCAGAAATTTGCCAGTAAACCATCTGAGATGCATGACTGTTGAATGTTTTCTTACACTTACCATACTTTACAGCCAGTTTACCCAGGGAAGAGACACTGTGTAATTAGGAAGAATTGTTATCTACAAATATATATATCTCAAAAGAAACATATACATAGAGAGAGAGAGAGATAGATAAGTATGGAGATACATATATGTGTATAACAATACCAATAAATACTGAGGTCTATATATATATATATATATATATATATATATATATATATATATATATATATATATATAGGTTCATAGGTTCATAGGTAGGTACTAGGCTATCAGCCCAAGGACCTACGTAAGCCTAGCCAACAAGGTTCCATGGCTTACGCCACCCAAGAAAGTTATTTTCCTGTGCCACTGTCAAGCAAAGACACAGAAGTGATCCTCGGGGAGTATTTCCTATTTCCCTTCCACTCATCAAGATTTTTCTTGAAGAGTGCTAGTGAAGAACTTTGCTTGACATAGATGGGTAGCCTGTTCCAGAGTATGGGAAGTCTCTAGGACAGGAATCTATCCTTCCAGCATGTCCTGTTTATTGTGGTGACAAGGTTTAAGTCCCTAGAGTGTGTAGCTCAGAGGGACTGGGATTTCTTTAGGTGTAGCATGTCCAACAGCTTTTGGTTTGACATAGCTTTATATGTTAGGCAGAGATCACCTCAGAGTAGACGATATGCTATGGAATAAAGCTGGAGTTTTTTTGAAACAGTCAATGTAGGGCATTTGTTTGAGGCCAGTAATCCTCTTTGTGAGGTACTTATGTGGCCTTTCCAGCTGCTGCAGATGTCTTGTGAGGTACATTCCAAAAGGGGTGTTGTACTCTATAATGGGTCTAATGAGTGTCGAGTAGAGGGGAGCAATGAACTTTTTATTCCTGGATAAGAACACTTTTATGATGAGGTGTGCCACATAGAAGGACTTACTGACTACTGTGGCGATGTGATTATCAAAGGTGAGACTACTTTACACCTGGGTCCCATGTTCTCTTATCACACATTCAGTGTTAAGTAGATTGCTGCCTATGTGGTAGTTCATGGGTACAGAATTTTTATCAAAGGGGATGACACTGCACTTTTTGGCATGGAGCTAGAGACCATGGCTCTGACACCAGGCATCTGTCTCAAAGAGGCACTTCTGTAGGATCTCCATATCATTTGGGGACTTGACTATGGCTCCTAGTTTGCAGTCATCTGTGAAATGTGTTAGCCAGAGGACTTCTGTGTTAGCCTGTACTTCAGAGAAGTAAATACCAAACAGGAGAGGTCCCAGGACTGAACCCTGTGGTACTCCACTTGTCACTGGTGTGAGGTCAAATTTGGAGTCTGCAACTTTTACAGTGTGGGTTCTGTCAGTGAGCCAGTTGGCAACCCATCTTGTGACGTAGGGATTTATACCTAGTTTAGTGAGTTTAGCTATAATTCCAGAATGGGGGATGGTGTCAAAAGCCTTGGCGAGGTCAAGATAGGCTATGTGAACCACCTTACCCTCATCTGTGGCTTTGGTGACTGCCTCAAAGAAGTCGATCAGGCTCAGGAGGCATGATCTGCCTTTTGCAAACCTGAACTGGGTAGGATCCAAAGTTTGGAGGTTACCAGTGACTTTGTTTATGAGTTCCATGATGACATATTCCATGGCCTTGCAGACCAGGCTCATCAGGCTAATAGTTTGATAGTTCCTGGGATCAGTGGTGGCTCCCCCTTTATGGAGTGGGATAACTGTTGCTATGCACCATTCAGTGGGCACAAAGCCTGATGTGAGGCTATTATTGAACATGGTGCTTAAGTGGGGAGCCAGTTCATTCTGAAGTTTGTGTAAAACGCACCCTGGGATGTGGTCCGGTCCCATGGATGCTATGTTTTTGGCTTTAGAGAGTGCAGCTTTTACCTGCGTAGTTGTGATTACAGGGACTCTGCATTCTTCCTGTATAGATATGGGCCCTTTAGGAGGTGGGGGGTAAAGTTAGCACTGACTCTGTCTGCCAGGATGTTGGCAATATCAGTTGGTTTTGTAATTTTCCTGCCGTTGTGCTATAACTCAGAGCAGATCTGGGTGTTGCCATCAAAATGATTGACATAGCTATAGAATGCTTTGTGGTTGTCCTTAGAATTAGTGGCAATTTTGTTTTCGTAGCTAGCTTTGGAGGATCTTATAAGGGATCTCAGCTTCTTACTGAGGATGACCAGGGAGCTCCTCCACTCATAGGATTTTACTCTCTTTTGTAACAGTTTCTTCCTTCTGTTGTACATCTTGTTTATGGCAGGGAACCACCAGATTGGCTTCCTTTTTTTGGAGGATAGCATCTTGATTCTGTTTTGGATAGCACGATCCATGCATTTGTGTAAGTGCTTATAAAGTGCATTTGTGTAGGATTCAGCAGTTGTAACTGTATTGTCCATCTGCATGGGTGTCATGAAGTTCACCACTTCTGTCTTAAAAAGCAGGAAGTTGGCTTTGGAGAAATTTTTACTGTGGTTTCCTTAATGGGGGATGGGGAGGAGATGTGGATATCAAGGGTGATTAGCTTATGGTCAGATCGGACCAACGAGGAGTTGACTTCAGGTGTGGAACACCAGTCACTCATGTTGGTAATGGCTAGGTCTAGGATATTGTTGCCCCTGGTGGGGGTGTGGATATGTTGATCCAGGGAATTGGAGTTTATGAATTCCAGAAAGCGTTGAGCTAAGGAGTTGGTACATGAGTAGTTTTCCCAGTTAATGGTGGGGTAGTTGAAGTCACCCATTATTAGGGTGTTTGGTTGAACCCTAATATTTTCCAGTACATCAAGAAAAGAGGAGTGGGAATCCTGGGGCATGGTGGGGGATCTGTAGCAAGCTACAATTTTGTTTGCAGTTTTGCTCAGAGTTAGTTGCACTTGGATAAGCTCGGATGCATTATGCTGAGCAACTAGCCTGGAGGTGTGGATATCCTTAATGAATATGGACACACCTCCACCTTTGGTGTTTCAGTCCAGGTTACATGGCTGAAAAGTGTGGTATGACTTATAGCCTGGTAGTGCAGGGGTGCTCTCTGGAGCCTTGAACCAGGTCTCAGTCACTGCACAGATATCGATGTTCTCCATTTTATGGAGTGCCTTGCGTGAGTGCATTTTGAGATTTAGACTTCTAGCATTGAGTAGTATTACCCTCAGTTTTTGCTTGCCTGTTCCTATTACGGTGGTGAATTTGTCATTTGAACCCTGCCTAAAAAGGCACTATAGGTGCGGCAAGAGCCGTAACCAGTATCTGGAATCCCAGGGGTGACAGGTGCAGGTCATCTGTGGCAAAGCATCATGGTCTGTCGACCATGTCATCCCTAGCAGACAAATACTGGATCCCTTTAGAATGACACCAGAAGCTTAGCCAATTGTTGAAGTCAATCATTTTGTCCTTGTACTGCGTGCGGTATCATTCTGGGCAATGGCAGAATGCTACTCAGGGCTAGGATCATACCTGCCTGGGCTACAAGATCGGAGAGCTCTTCCATGTCTCTTTTCATGTAGTATAGAGAGGTATGTCTCAGGTTATTCACACCAACATGGACAATGACTGAGTCATATTTGTACTTGTGGAGTGACCAGAGTCCGTGGGTTATGTGGTGGATCCTGGCACCCAACAGGCAGCTGACAGTAACCTTCTCCTTGTTTAGCCTGGTGAGTGGGACATCAGTGTGCCTGACTATAGAGTCACCTATGACTAGTGTGTTGGGTGCGTTGTTTTGCCTTATTGGCTGTGGTTGAGTGGCACACTGAGTCCGATGGCTATGTGTCATTTGGGTTGTGTTGGGGGATGGAGGTTGCTTGCGTTTCTGCTTTGGAGGTCTCTGTTGCTTAGACAGATTATTATTGAGAATGTCTGCGAATGTTCTTGTGTTACTATGTGTGGATTTTGGTGGTGTAGATTTAGTGAGACTATGTGATGAGTGTGGTGTGGTGCAAATGTTTTCCTTCTCCTCTTGACTGTCAAGTTCAGTCTTGGTTGGAGAGAGCTTTACCCCCAGTTTGGCTAGATAAGTACATCTCTTACAGGTTATAGTGTTGGGTGGTAGAAGGAGAGGGTTGTCTGTGTACATGAGGCAATTTCTACATTGCCTCAAGATGCCCAGATTCAACAGATAGACAAGAGAGAACACTGGGAGCTGACCCTTGGACATGCCTGAATAAAAAAACTGTTTTTCTCTAGATAAGTGAGGAAAGTAAGTACAAGAGCTGTTTTTCTCTAAGCAAGTGAAAAAAGTAAGTACAAAAACTGTTTTCCTCTAGGAAATGAGGAAGGTTGAGTGCTATAGTAATTAGTAGCTTATTTAGTGCTTACAAGTTCTGAACAAGTGCTGAGCACGAATAAGCAAATTTAAGTGCTAAAACTAAGAATATGTATCTGCACTAGACGAGTTACAAGACAGAAACAAGTGGAAATGTAGGCTTTCAAATTAGAAAGTTGAGAGAGATGCAAAAGATTGCCCAAATGGCCAATAACTACAATTTCTGTGCCACAACCACTCCTTATGTGGTCGACAGGTTACCTAGTGCTTACCACTCCCACTGATAAGCTAGAAGGCTTCCCTCCAACACAAAAAGGCTTGTGGGGCTCAGAAGCTTACATACAGTCCTGGATACAGTAAATCTTTATCTGGAACAATAGTCACAGGAAAGGTAGGAAACAGGCTTACAGTTTTTTTAAAAGAAAAGTAGCTAAAACAGCAGTAAAAATAATTCACATGCAGTGCAAGCTAGCACACTTGAGTACGTAACAATATTAGACCAAACACAGTTTAAAAAATGCAATTAAATTAAAAAGGACTAAAAGCAAGTGCAAAAAGAGTTTATAAGGTAGAATGTGGTAAAGAGATGGGACTGGGGGAGTGTCCCAGATCAAATCTACAGTAGGGCTGGCAACTGCAAAAGCCACCAAATTTAAACTACAAGCCAGAAATAGGGAGGGTGGGTGGAACAAAACAGTTTCAGCAGAGATCTAAGCAACAATTAATATTACAAACTCTAAAACCAAAAAAATATACTCAGCTCTGTATAGTTGCATATAGATTGAGAAGCAGTCTCTCAGAACACAGGTTCCAGCAATGAAATGCAGGCTGTTACTAGCAGGTCTAATTTTATGCAAGTGATCCTTGAGTTAGATACCACACAAGCTGTGAAAACCAGTTATACCAACTGAAGACACAGAAGAAAATAGGGGGAGATTGGGTAAATAGTTTCAGCAGAGATCTAAGCAACAATTAACAGTACAAACTCTAAAACCAACAAATATACTCAGCTCTGTATATTTGCAGATAGATTGAGAATCAGTCTCTCAGAACATAGGTTCCAGCAATGAAATGCAGGCGGTTACTAACAGGTCTAATTTTATGCAAGTGATCCTTGAGTTAGATACCACACAAGCTGTGAAAATCAGTTATACCAACTGAAGACACAGAAGAAAATAGGGGGGGATGGGGTAAAGAGTTTCAACAGAGATCTAAGCAACAATTAACAGTACAAATTTTAAAACCAAAAAAAATATACTTGGCTCAGTATATTTGCAAATAGATTGAGAAGCTGTCTCTCAGAACATAGGTTCCAGCAATGAAATGCAGGCTATTACTAACAGGTCTAATTTTATGCAAGTGATCCTTGAGTTCGATAACACACAAGTTGTGAAAACCAGTTATACCAAATGAAGACACAGAAGAAAATAGGGGGAGATGGGGTAAATAGTTTAAGCAGAGATCTAAGCAACAATTAACACTACAAACTCTAAAACCAAAAAAAATATACTCAGCTCTGTATATTTGCATATAGATTGAGAAGCAGTATCTCAGAGCACAGGTTCCAGCAATAAAATGCAGGCTGTTAGTAACAGGTCTAATTTTATGCAAGTGATCCTTGAGTTAGATAACACACAAGTTGTGAAAACCAGTTATACCAACTGAAGACACAGAAGAAAATAGGGGGATATGGGGTAAATAGTTTCAGCAGTGATCTAAGCAACAATTAACAGTACTAACTCTAAAACCAAAGAAATATACTCAGCTCTGTATATTTGCAGATAGATTGAGAAGCAGTTTCTCAGAACACAGGCTCCAGCAATGAAATGCAAGCTGTTACTAACAGGTCTAATTTTATGCAAGTGATCCTTGAGTTAGATAACACACACGCTGTGAAAACCAGTTATACCAACTGCAGACACAGAAGAAAATAGGGGGAGATGGGGTAATCAGTTTCAGCAGAGATCTAAGCAACAATTAACAGTACAAACTCTAAAACCAAAAAAAAAAATATATATATATATATGCAGCTCTGCATATTTGCAGATAGATTGAGAAGCAGTCTCTCAGAACACAGGCTCCAGTAATGAAATGCAGGCTGTTACTAACAGGTCTAATTTTATGCAAGTGATCCTTGAGTTAGATAACACACAGGCTGTGAAAACCAGTTATACCAACTAAAGACACAGAAGAAAACAGGGGGAGATGGGGTAATTAGTTTCAGCAGAGATCTAAGCAACAATTAACAGTACAAACTCTAAAACCAAAAAAAAAAAAAAAAAAAAAAAAAAATACTCAGCTCTGTATATTTGCAGATAGATTGAGAAGCAGTCTCTCAGAACACAGGTTCCAGAAATGAAATGCAGGCTGGTACTAACAGGTCTTATTTTTATGCAAGTGATCCTTGAGTTAGACAACACACAAGCTGTGAAAACTAGTTATGCAAAATAATTCATATATAGTTTTTATATATATGTATATATATATATATATATATATATATATATATATATATATATATGTGTGTGTGTGTGTGTGTGTGTGTGTGTATGCATACATGTCTCAAATTGCCCTTGCAAACATATGCTGCTGATACCCATAACTGGGGCATCATGCACAGTTGGATACAAAAGTACCCATGACACTCACATCTGCCCCCCCAGTCCAAATAAGTAAGTGAACACTACACTACACTACTACAACATGATAGGCCATACACAATGGCCAAACACACAACAGCCTCTTAGTAAAACAAGTAAAATGACTGAACATAGCAAAGAGAAATACAACCAGCCAGTAATTCACACAAGTTTATTATACTCTGATGTCTTGGCCAAAGTGTTCAAGGATTAAAACATTACAAGAAATACTTGCCTTAAATACAAGAAGCAATTAACATTTAATTACATAATTAAATACACAGCCTCAAATTGCACTCCTCATTTAACACCCTAGGGGATAAAGTATCACATTTTATAATAATACATTGCTTATGTACATAATTGTTTAATTGTTCTTTTATGAATGTTTCATCAAACTGAGAAACAGGCTTTTTCCAGAACAGTACCTTGTAACCCACTACTGTCCCATAGTGAGATGTATTCAAATGTACAGCTATAGAATTGTCTTCTTTCTTATAAGTAATATGTCTCACATGTTCTAACAGCCTGGTTTTAAAACACTTGTTACTCTCCCCCACATGAAATATGTTACAAGGGCATCTATGAGCATTCTCTATGCACCAACCTCTTGAAAGTACAGACTTTAACATGTTTTCAAGCCTTTCCCCTCAGCAGGAATGACAGGACTAAATAATGATAGACCATTATGCCTATGGACCTCATACTGTATGACATCTGGACAAAGCCTGACATAATTGGTGGACAGAAGCCCAAATACATGGCCATGCTTGAAATATTGCTGTTATACACTGAGAAAGGTGCTGGTGTTACAGGGTTTTTTATAACATATATTCACTGAGGGATATAAAGTCAGAAAAACAAATGGATGTTAGCAATTACTGATTGCAATCACCAAAGTATACTATTGATTTGCCAAGGACAATACCTGTCTGGGGAACAGACCAAATATAACTGGCTAACCTCTGGCCATTATGTGGATAGCCCTAGAGTTGAGAGCTATGCAGAGACATAAAATTGTCAGACTGAAACCCATGCAGAAGTAGCATGTTCAGACAAACCCTGTTAAACTAGCAGTATTCAAAACATACAACAGCAATACGCACATTCTGTCCTTAAGTCTTGAACCTTCTCCACCATTTATTTGGCTTGTCTCCACAAGTCTTGTTGTAAGAGGTATTAGCTCACACAGCTCCAGGATGTCTTCCTCACAGGTAAGGGAAAGGGCCAATGCCCACATGGGGTACTCAATTATAGGAGTGTGTTGCCATGACATTGGCTATTGAAAGGACTACACAGCTGCTCTGCATTGGTGCTCAGCCCATAACATGTTCATGAGCATTACCTACAAAAGACAAGCTGCCATCTATTCAAACCACTTCTGTCATACTGTGTGTGAGAGAGAAAAAATAAAACAAAACAACAAAAAGGAGATATATCTTTAACAATTCCAGAAAAAAGGTATGTGAAACAAGTAAGCATGTAATTTAATGCAGTAGGTAGTCTGTAATAATGGAAAATAGGGGTTTGAGAGCATATGTTTCAACTATACTTGCTGTACTGATGTAATGCTGAACAGCAGTGATGGCTCAAGCATGTGGCTCTGTCTGTAGTGACATAGATCACAGCTCAGGCCCCTGACTCACCCCAGGAAAGGACAACTGATTTTTGGCATCTACTGGAGTGTCTGTCAAACACCACTGACTGTGCCACTGCTAGGCCAGCTACCGGGATGTTGTACATATCCATATGTTACCTGTGCATATAACTATGATACACATTTTCTCTTGTAAATATAAGAGAACTATACAGAGTATTTGCAGAGTTAAGTACTGTTGCAGAAGTGTGTGTTGAAATGGTTTTGATATAGTGAGTTCATACCATTCAACTGTATAGTCTTATAAGCACATGTCTGCCTGATATCTGTAGTCACTTACACACAACACTTGTGTTATGTTAGGCAAACTTTTGTCAGGTCTGTTAGCAATGACACCGTAACATAATAGCCTAGATATGAATGTGGGACATCCTCCAGCTTAGCACTGTGATAGCAAAGCCTACTGTGCAATGAACTTACTTATCTATGTATGTAAATCAGTTGTGCATGTTCTACATCTATGTAATAGTTGTAGTGCATACAACAGACATAAATGTTTACAGGTACTGGTTTTTGCATTTCCATGACAATGATATGGGTAGTAGAATAGGCATGATTATCAGGTTGTAATTGGAGAAGTGTGCATCTGTCTATGGCTACGACAAGCAGCTATTTGAACACCTACATACAGTGGATTTCAAGAGTGCACACACCCTGTTGAAATGCCAGGTTTGTGTACTATACAAAAGTGCGACCACAGGAAATCTTGTCATGATGTTTTCCACCTTGAATGTGACCCATAACCTGTACAATTCTATTGACAAACAAACAAAGCTGTTAGTGGAAAAAAATATACAACATAAGAAACATACTATAAATTGGATGCCTACATCTGCACACACATAAACCACTACTTGGTTGATGCACCTCTTGCAGTAATCACAGCATTCTCTTTTTGGTTACACATATGACATTGATTAACAAGATTCTGATTAACTCCAAATAATGTTCAACTGTCCATAGCTTACAAAGCATTGAAGGGAACTCAGTGTGGAAATGTATCATTCAGGAGCAGAGTAGAACGTGTCCCCAACATTGTAGATACCATGGAATACAGTGCAGACAGTTTTCAGACGGTGGAGAACATATGAGACTACAGTGACACTGCAAACATCTGGATGTCCATCCAAAGTGGATGACATGACAAGATGACAACTGGCCATGGAGGCTGACAGGGGACTGACTGCAACACTGAGCTTGAGGAATGCCTACTAACTAATGGATGTGCACCCCATGTGACAACAATGTTCTGTATTCCCCATATGTCTGCCCTATGGGGTAGAATTGCTAGACAGAAGACTTTTCTTACACAGAAAAACATCGAGGGCTAGACACACATTGCCAAACAGTATATCAAGTCTCCAAAACTCATGTTGGACAATGTGTCATGGTCTGATGACAGCAAGGTTCAACCTTTAGCCCACAATTCCAAGAAGTATGTTTGGCCTAACACAACACTTTGCATCACCCAAAGTACACCTTCCCCCTGGTGAAGCATGGTGATCATGATATGACATTGCTTTTCAAAAGCTGGAACTTGGCCTCCACTCCAGTTGTTAGGAATTATGAACAGTTGCAAATACCCACTGGTTTTGTCACCAAACATTCAGTCATCTGCTAGAAAGGTGAAGATGAAGAGGGATTTTGCCTGTCAACTTCAGAATGACCCCAAGCATACAACAGAATCTACCAAAGAATGGATTCACCAGATGGGAAATACAGTTTGGGAATGTGCCATCCAGAACTACACCACAAGATATGCCCTCAATAATTGACATATTTGTAGAGCTGTTGGATGGAAGACTGGGTGACTATTAGCAAGTTAAGATGTGTCATAATGAAAGACTCCGACCTAAGATGACTGAATGCTGTCTATCTTAACAGCTGCTTCCACATAGTATCTGTTTAAGGGTGTGCACACTCATGCAACCAGCTTATTGTAATGATATCAATTTATATATGTTTCCCCCTAACAGACTGTTATATTTTCAATGGAATTGTACAGGCTATAGGTCAAAGCCAGCCACAAGGTTGACCACACATATGTTGTCAATCCCAAAGGCAACACAATTCACCATGTACTGGTGTTAAATCACATCTCATACACACATGCCATGGGTATAAGAAACCTGCAAAAGACAGGTTAGTTGGGAACATCACCCCCTGTCTCTCCATCCCTGTAGAGAGATATGCACATCAACTGCACACCTCCTCTCATCAATGGTGAGCAGGTACATTTTGCCTACTGAAAGGCAACAACAGGAAGTCTTCATGGGGCCTGAAAACATCCCTGTCTGCATCCTATATGAACTTAAGCAAATGCTCACAGTGCTATCACATATCATATTCAAATACTGCCTCAGCAACCTCCACACACTATCCTCATAGAAGATGGCCAATGTCATCCCTCCACACAGAAAGGAATGAGAATAGAGGTTTGAGGTTTATGCATTAATTATCCATCATTGGTGGAAATATGACACATCAAGGGCAGGAGTGCTACGCAAGCTGATATTGTGCTGATAGATTACAGGGGTATGATGTAGTTGACTGCTGGAAAGATATATACACTGTTGCTGTGCAATTTCTGTCCAGACTGTTGACAACTGTATAAGGTGCTATGATGTGTTTCACTATTTATGTCTTCCAGGCAGGATGCATCATATGCATAATTCAGAATGTACGGCTGCAGAAACTGTGGAAATGGTGGACTTCATAATCCATCACTATGGTGTAATGTTTGGCCGCACCCAGGAACATCTGTGAGAATGGACTAGTCCACAGGGTAAATGATGTCAGCCCACACACAAAAGCATATGAGCAGGTCCAGCATCGTGCAAAAGACCTCCTACATAATGCCTGGTGAAGGGCTGCTGTTGTAGCCAGGGAAGCAACAGACAGAGATGGGGAACCACTCATGCAGCCCCCACTTACAGCACAGGAGCAGCTCCTTGCAAACCTTGGTGCACCCTCCCCAAGAAGAGAACAGCTACATTTAGACAGCAATGTTGGTGTAGGTGCCCCCGACACAATAGATGAGGAGCATGCATGTGTGGGCTAGTGCACATTACTAGAGTACTTTAGTATACATACCCTGTATCTGTAGAGTATCTACATGCATATGTCAGATAAGATTGTAGTTGTGGATGGGGTTTGGTAATGCACATAAGTGCACATCTATGGTGATGGGCAGCATATTTTGTACTATTGAGTGTTGTAATGTTAATGTGCAGAAATGATGCTTCTCCCCTGTAACAAGGCCACACATTGACAGTACTTCTCTATCACATGTATTTAGCTTCCTCTGGTCTATGTAGCTGGTGAGTATGTAATTTATTTTTTGTGCTTTGCCAATACACACCTAGCCATTTTGCTTGATGTTCATGTTCACTTGTGGTGGTGTTAACTGCAGTGGATCACAGTGGTCACCAGGGGCAGCCTATCTGAAGGGTTAAGGTAACATTTCTGCAGTATACCTCACAAACTGTCGGTGCAAGACATGTGGACATAGACCAACAAACTGGGGGCCAAATGACCTAAAGTAGGGACATGTCTGAAACATTAATCCGATACAGTGGATACCACAGTGTACACACCCCTGTCAAGATGCCAAGTGTTTCTGATATATACAATGAGAGACCACAATATTACATTACACACCATTTCTAACCTGTAATGTGACCATAACATGAAGATTTCACTTGTAAATACAAACAACATGCGCACGATTGGATTGCACAGGTCATATGTCACATTTAAGGTGGGTAATGTTTTTGAATGGAATATTGTGGTCTCATTTTATATGATACAACAGCCTGCCATGTTAGCAGGGGTGTGTACACTTATCATATCCACGTTAAGCTTAGTAGGTTGCTGGTGTAACAGGATTTGTTTGAACATATATTCACATAAGGTGTCCATATCAAATGTATGTCATTAATTAGTGACATAAAACCTCATATGATCAAAATGATGTGTCAGAAAAACATATAAGGGTTGTGAGAGACACAACAAACATATGTACCAGACATCTACACATTCTTCAATAATTTGTACAGTTGTGAGGTATGGTCTACAGTAGTTGCCACTGTGCTATACAGGTGAACAGCAATAATGTGTACATAGGTGCAGTGTGCGCTAGGTGAATGAACGTCACCTACTAACAGTACTCATGCATCCCAGACATGCATATTGTTAGTAACAAGGATTGAGAATGGCTGCAATGCATGATAAGGGCTCTGTGTGTCATGCATGTCACATTTTGGGTAATGTGAGGTCTGTTCAGTAGCTGTGTGCCAACTCACCTGTAAGTGTCTGTGTGCATGTCTGTGTGTGTGGCAGCCAATGTACAGGTATTAATTTACATTTATTATCTTTCCCTCATGGGTGGCAATGGAGGTCGGGGTCTGTCCCACTTGGGAACTGATGTCAGTGTCTCTGCAGACTCTGATGATGATGATAGCAATAGTGAGGCACAGGCTGAGTTGACAGAGGCTGAATAGGTGCCATCGGTTGGCATCCCACGCTTGTCCACCCCAGCCTTGCACACAGACACAATGCCCACACATACCCAATCACCAGTGGCCATAGATGATGGACAGTTAGTGTGTAATTGCATGGGGCAGGCAAGTGTGGTGACTGTGGCGAGTGTGTCTGTAGACACCAACCATAGCCAGAGAACAGGCAAGGTCCCAAACAGGCGGATGGACAGGTGCTAGAAAGGGGCCTGCTGCCTGACATGCACCTGTCAGAACTGCCACAGCAAGTGTCACCAGACGCATGTTTCAGACCATCATGGAGGCACAGGCACATAGTGGACATAACACCAGACAGCTTCTCAGGGCTGTGAATGCTACTCTTCCTGCTATGCGTGACAACTTCCATGATCTTGCTGATGTCCACTGTTATTATGCTGAGGTCATGGATAGAAGGTTTGGTGAGATGGTGGGAGTCCTTGACTGTGGCATGTCAATCCTTGAATGTGGAATATCTGTGACTGAGCATGTGGTTGGAGTTGGCCGTCGGCCACGTGGATGGGGGACAGCAGCACAAACAGCTGAGGGTCCACGTAGCTGTGCAACTTCTCGCTCCTGTAGTGGCAGTACCAACTGCAGGGGGGGGGTTACTGTCCACACCACAATGCAACAGGCCATGGGCACATAGTCCTGGTCAGTCTCAATAAGGATGCGGATCCAGGAGATGCCAGTCACCATCAGGAAGTAGTAGTGCACCTAGCCTTGAGCCTGCTGGTGCCCGTGGGTCCCCTGGCAGGCCCAATTCCCATGTCTGTGGCTGGAGATGGTGAACTGTACACCCTGCCATGTATGGTCCACAACTGCCCAACATACCCCTGTGTAGGGAAGCCACATGGTGTGACTGTGTGCATCCATGCACACAGACATCACCATCACAACAAGGTAACCTCCAGACTTACACACACCACCTCTGCATGGCCCATTTCAGATACAACCACCAAACAAACAGTCACATGATGTCAACCAAATGGCCCAGTCTAGGCCTCTGACAAACCCACACAACACCTTGTGCATGTGATGATACCTGTGCCACATCCCTGTCATCCATACCATCGATGCAGGGACATTCTAATATGGTTATGATGCACAGGGTGAACTTAGAACTCACTACAGTTTAGCAATGTAATGCTGTGTAGTGTTGACAGCCAACATGTTTAATGGTTACATGTCAGGGTGTGAATCTGTCAGCCATTATGCATTATTGCCAGCCATTATGCATTATTGTTAATGTTGACTGCATGTGGTCTCCATAATGTATTCTGTTTGTCTTCTAGGTATCTGTATATCAGCAGAATGTGTCCATGTAGACTACAAGGGGTATGTCAGTGTGGTAACACATTGGGTGTGTCATATCGAGAGTACATACATACACAATTGACAGGTCCGTACAACCATTTTTGCATGTGCTATGTAGGTTATAGGGCTGAGGAGTGCACACAGGTAGGTGTATGGTAGCTGATATCAGCACCTCTTGTACAGTGGACTCTGGTAGGTTTAGTAGGTGGATTACACCTCAGATTTGTAATTTCTACATACACAGAGGGTTTTGTTTTCATCTAACACACACAGAGTACTGTTCACAGACACAGACACAGACAATCGCAATTGCCAGTGTTGCTTTTGAAATGCCTACTCATCTAGTGGCAGTCCAGTATTATGCAGTCATTACAGATGGCACAGAGTTCATAGTGTGAATTTCCAAGGTATGTATATAGTGAGTAAGATAACATTCCCATGTAAGGTATGGCAATGAATGGTGTAGTGGGTGTGACAGGTTTCATACTAATGTCATGCAGGGGTGTACACACTCACAAACACTGCTATATACAGCAATGCACACACACACGTGTGCCACTACTGTGATCAAGAGCCCTGCCTCTGTAGCTGCTCATTCCATACTGTTACAAAGCTGTTGCTTGCACACAGCACAGGGCTTATAGGTCTGCCAAGTGTGTACAGATAATGGTATGGTTGATATAAAAAGCAACCCTCATACAGCAGAATGTAGGACATGTGCTAGGAGTACAATTTACAACATGGCCACCCAATGGAAATATTCCTCATTCAAACACACACACTCAGGATACTGGTCATGCGTGCATGTGCTTGCACACACACACACACACACACACACACACACACACACACACACACACACACACTTGCCAGGACTAAGAGTAGACCCCTACCTATCTAGCTATTGCTACTACAGTGTTACACATGTATCACACACTCCATGGAGATCATAGGTTGAAGGGCATCCCAACATACTTGTGAGGTGAGGGACATCAGCAGCCCTTGTAAAGTACAGCACTTTGAGGTGTATTGTGGACATCAACAAAATACTTCAACCTACATCACACAGAAACTCCATACGTTCACACAAACCCTGTTAGACTACCATTAATCCACATGTATAACAGCAGTACGTACATTCAGTCACTGTGTGGAACATCCCCCCCCCCCATTTTGTTGACCTGTCTCCACAGGTTTATAAGAAGTATTTCCAAATACCCTCTGTAATGCTGTTGTTCACACACCTCCATGAAGTCCCCCTTACAGGCAAGATAAAGGGGCTACACCCACATAAAGTGTCCAATTATAGCAGTGTGTGAAGATGCCATTGTCTATCGGAACAACAACACAGCTGTTCTCCATGCAGTTAGCAAGAGGGCAACAATAATTGGTGCACAGGCCATCTGCTGCTCATGAGCATTACCTACAAAAGGCAAGCTGCTGCCTATGCAACACAGATATACACCCTACATGTGTGTGGAGAGGGAGAGGAAGAAACTGGGGAGAAGACAACAAATAACAGTATATAACCAACTATAGTTTGAAAAATACAAAGACGGGTATGTCGAGCAAGTAAGCATCTCATGGACTGCAGTAGAGGGTATATAAGAATGTGAAAGAGGAAGGTTAACATATATGTCTCAACAAAGCTTGCTGTACTAATATATTGCTGATCAGAAAACTATGGTCATAGCATCTGGGTCTGTCTGCAGTGACATAGATCATCAGTAAGGCCCCAAGAAAAGGATGGCTCACATAAGACTACTACTGGAGTGTGTTGAACAATACTGATTTTGACAATGCTAGGCCAGCTACAGGGATGTTGTACATATCCATATCTTACTTGTGAATACAACTAGTATATACTTGTTTGTCTCAGATATGTGATACACCTATACATGGCATTTGCATAGTAAAATACTGCTGCAGATGTGTGTTGAACTGCATGCTATATACTGAGCTCATAACATGTAACTGTCCAGTGTTATGCACACTGACCATATGTGTGCCTCATATTTGTAGTCATTTACCCATAGAGTTGTGTTATGTCTGTCAAATAGTTGGCAAATCTGTGAAGACTGACATTACAACCCCCTTCATTGTCCTCTGGCTTTTCCCATTCGGGATTGCCACAGTGGATCATCTGTTACCATTTCTGCCTGTCCCCTGAATCTTGCTATTTCAAATAAACCACCTGCATGGCCTCTCTCATCACATCCATAAACCTTATCTGAGGCCTTCCTCTCTTCCTCTTACCTGGCAGCTACATCCTTAACCATCTTTATCTCAGTACACTCAGCAGCCCTCCTCAGCACATGTCCAAACTTATGTAACCCTGCCTCTCCAACTTTGTGTCATATCTGTCCAACATGGCCTGTCCCTCTCATATACACATTGCTAAACCTGTGCACCCACGTCACACCCAGTGCAAATCATAACATCTCTACCTCTGCCATGTGCAGCTCTGTCTCCTGCATTTTACTCACTGCTACTGTCTCCATATAACATAGGTGGTCTCACTACCCTCTTGTAGACCTTACATATCACATTTAATGGTACTCTTCTGTCACAACTCAATCCTGACACTCATCTCCAGCCTCTCCATCCTGCCTGTACTCTCTTCCTCAACTGTCCGCCACAGTCATCATTACTCTTTAAGCACATCCACCTTTGCCAAATCTGCCCCATGCATCTTCAACATTCCGCTATCCTCCATCTCATTAATACACAGATATTCTGTTGTAGTCCTGCTGACCTTCATTACTCCCCTCTCTAGAGCATATTTCCACCTCTGTAAGGTCCCCTAAATTGGTTCCCAGCTCTCAATACAGATCAAATGCAATCGTATCCCTCTGTAGTTACCACAGCTCTGCACATGAACCTTATAATTAAAACCGTACCCAAGCACTTTCTCTCCACTCCTCATGTACCTCATACCACCGAAGATATCAGAAAATAGTGTCGCTAAACACATCACTGCCATTTCCCCTAAACACCTCCATGCTTCCACAGGTATGTAATGTGGGCCAACAGCCTTACCAGTATTCATCCCCTTCATAGCTATCCTTCCATCTTCCTTGATAAGCTGTTGCACTTCCTGATTCACCATACCCACACCATCCAATCTTCTCTGTCTCATTCTCTGCAGTCATCAGCATCTTAAAGTACTCTGTCCTTGTGGTCAACACATTTTCCTCACATGTGAGTACATTTACCACATTATCCTTTATCACCCTTATCTGCTGCACATTTTTCTAGCTCAGTACATCTGTCTAGCTAATTGGTACAACTTCTGTCATCCCTTCTTAGTGTCCAAACCGTCATACAACTCTTCATATGCCTCATCCTTAGCCTTTGCCACATCTCTCTCTGCCATGCATCTCATCTCCTCACACTCCTGTCTACTTTCCTCATCTCTCTGACAGTTTCACCATCCTCTTTCTCTGTATACTGTCTTGTACTTCCTCAGTCCACCACCAGGTCTCCTTGTACTACTTCCTCCATCCACGTCATACCAAGCACCTTTCTAGCTATCTTCTTAATAGCTCTGCTGTACTTAACAATATGTGGTAAACTTACAGTGCCACCCACTGTCTGTCTTAACTCTTCCTTGAACTCCACTTCACAATCACCCTTTTCCAATTCATAGCATGTGATCCTTGCTGCTGAACTCACACTCCCCCTCTTCTTGATCACCGACATCATCCTGTAGACCAACATTCTATGCTGCCTAGATACAATTTCCCCTTCATCACTTTACAGTCTCCAATCTACTTCAAACTGGCCTTTCTACACTGGATATATTCCACCTGTGTACATTTTACTATAGTCTTCTAACTCACCCTATGCTCCTCCCTCATGTTATAGTACATATTCACCACAGCCATGTCCATCTGTTTTACAAAATCCACTACCATCCACCATCTGCATTCCTTTTAACAGTATGCATACCCATCACTTCCACAGACCCTCTGTTCCCTTCACCAACATGCCCATTGACATCTGCTGCAATGACCACTCTGTCACCCTTGGGTACAGTCATCAGCACATCATACAAATGACATCACATTTCTCTTTGTCATCCATCAAATAACCAAGTTGTGTAGCATATGAGCTTTCACCAACCTTGGGGCACACACCCCAGTACAACACCAGGGTACAGAGGCCAACATGCTGGAGGTGGGTAGCACCCACACAATGGACAGGGAGTGTGCAGGTAAGGGCTCAGTGGGAATTACTACACTAATGTATCAGCCATAGTTGTATCTGTATTGTATCTATATCCACGTGTCAGGTCCGATTGCAGTTGTGGATGGGGTTTTCTACTGCACAGATGTACACATCTATGGTGAGGACAGAACACTGTGTATTATTGGGGTTTGTACAATAAATGTGCAGACATGCTACATCCATCCTGTACCAAGGTCACATGTGAGTCTGCTGACAATACCTTTCCCTCACAACTACCTAGGACCCTCTGGTTTGCATATGGGACAACAGCCTGAAGCTGGTGAGTATGACATTGTTCTGTTGTGGCCTGGCAATACCCCAGGCATGTAAAGGGCATGCAATTTACCATGCACACAACTATCAGTAATAGCTATATTGCTTTATATGCATGTTCACTTGTGGTGGGGTTAACTGCATTGCATCACAGTGGTCACCACTGGGGCCTATCTGAGGTGCATTCAACATTCCTGTAGCATACCTCACAACTTGTCAGTGCAAGATGTCTGGACAGAGTCCAGCAAAATGGGCTGGTCAAACAGCCTAAGGTAGGGACATGTGTGACACATTACTGGTATACAGTGGATATAAATTGTGTACACAACCCTGTTAAGATGCAAGGAGTTTCTGATGCATACAAATTGGGACCACAGTATGTCAGTCCACACCTCTTCCACCCTTTAATGTGACCCATAACATGAACAGTTCACTTGTAAAACCAAACATCTGGACTCATGCATTGCACCTACAAGGCTGGCTGGCTGAGAAGGTGGCAGATGTTGTATCAACATGATGTTTCAGTCAGGTATGATACCTGATGCTGCCATATGTGTCAGCACATTCATTGTGGCTTATTTGGATACAATAGCACATACGTGGGCATTGTTAAGGCGCACAAACCATTTCCGACCACATATAGGTTGCAAACATCTGGATATTTCAGACACATCTGCACAGAGGACTGTGCAAGGGTTTGACTTGCTGCATGTGAGGCAGATGCTTTTACCACACTGCATAAAGTAATGGCATCGGGGGTGGTCACCAGCCATGTATGGTACACACATCAAAATGGCATAAGCCACACAAAATATGATCTCACACACAAACAGATGCCAACATTGGGATTAGAACACTCCTACCTATCTACTCATTTCTACTATAGTGCTACGCAGTTATCAGATGTACCGCAGAGCTTATACATTTTCACTTAGTCCAAAGGTACTTCTAAGGTAGATGACATCAACAGGGCTACTAAATTGGAGTGACAGGAAGTGTGAAGGGTGGTACAGAAGTTGAAATGGTACAACCCACCCATTACATGATTCTCACACACATCCAAACAGTTGCCAGTAATGAGACTAGAACTCCTGCCTATCTGGCTGTTTCGACTATAGTACTACACAGTTATCAGACCCGCCACACAGCTTATACAATTTCATCTACTCCAAAGGTACTTCTAAGGTGGATGACATCAACAGCACTACTAAATTGGACTGAGGAGAAGTGTAAAAGGTGGTATGCAGGTCAAAAATGGTATAATCCACACACTACATGATTCTCACACCAACACACACACACTCGCATCCAAACAGCTGCCAGTAGTGAGATTAGAACTCCTGCCTATCTAGTTATTTCTACTATAGTGCTATGCAATTATCATACATGCCCCAGAGCTTACACATTTTCACCTCATCCAAAGGTACTTCTAAAGTGGATGACATCAACAGGATTACTAAATTGGGGCAAGGGGAAGTGTGAAGGGTAGTAACAAGTCATAAATGGTATAAACCAGAGAGTACACAATTCTCACTCACATGCACACTTGCCAGTATTGGGATTAAAACTCCTGCCTATCTAGATATGTATACTATAGTGTCAGGCAGTTACCACACATGCTACAGAGCTTACTGAATTTTCAAATGGCCAAAGCTGCTGATAACTGCACAGCTGAGGTAAAGTATTACAGGTGGCAGAAAGTCTGCATTTAGTTTCACCCTTACATCATGCTAGTTCTTTCTATCTTGCACTTCAAATAGCATTATAGCTTGGCACTTCACCAGGTTATTGTATCAATAAATGTGGCACAACTGTGAGCTGTCAGCAGAACTTGTTCATCACAGAAGTAGCCCCAGTACTTATTAATTATTCCCACCCATCCTGGAATGATTGAAGTGCAGTTTTCTTTGCTTTCATCCTTAACCCTGTGCACTTGTCCATTCTGAGGCATTGTTGCAACTGCCTCATGTACACAGACATCCCTCTCCTCTAAGCTCCAAACAGTCAGACCTGTGAGAGTTACCCGTATATCACCAAATGTAGACATACGCACTCTCAGGCAAACACTGGACTAGCAGGTCAGGAGGATAAGATCAACACCTGCATCACACCATGTGGAACACATAGCTCACCATGACACCCACTTTGACAGTCATGACATACAGTGAAAAGCCGCACATCCACCTTCACAGAGGCACTCAGTGGACATTTACCCAAACAGCACAGACCAACAAGACAGACACCCACTCAGACACCATGACATGGCGCATTGCAAAGGACACATATTTCACCTACACAGCATGCCTCTCAATCTAAACTCCTAAGGCTAACCACCTTGTACAATACAGTGGTCATGGGTAACTCAATACTGAGGCATACACATATCACACTCACTAAGTTGAATATGCAGCAGGTAACACTAAAATATCTATCACATGCCAGCATCCAACACATGACACAGCCAGTCATGGCACTCCACAACAACTACACGTATCACTCTGTATCCATGTGGGTGTGAATGACCTGGGACACACCTCCCTGGACTACATGACCAGAAACATGGTTGAACTCTCTGATTATGTAGCCCAGGCAGGTGTGACAATAGCTTGCGCAGTATACTGCCATCACCCAGAATGATGCTGCAGTACTATCAACAGGTGGTTGACTGAGTGTCTTGCTACCCTTATACTGCCTTATTAGGCAGTGCTCCAAATGTAATTACCACCATAGCAGCTAAACATGTATGCAATCTGAGGGTCATGCTGCTCAACACTGCAGATCTAACAGGTTGCAGTCACTCAAAGCACTCCTCGGAGTGGAGGAAATTAACATTTCTGCTGTAATGGAGAGGTGGTTCACAGCAGAAGACAGCAGCACTGCAGTAACAGGCTATGACAAATTTCACAGCTGTCATCCCCCAAACATGGACCACACCACTGCACCCATGGCAATGGGAAATATCTGCATGACTGTTGAATCATACACATATGCACTGTACAAACAGGTACATGAATGCATGGTGCTAACCACAGCCAACAAAACCCAGACACTGACCTCCAAACACTGGAAGACAATGTGATGGTCCCCTGCCATTACTAAAGTGTACAACAGAAGGGGGATACTGTTGCAGAAAAAGGTGGTGTCCCATTACTGTTGAATCCCCTTATTAGCCTCAAACACAGCTTGGGATCCCTCATGGAATGCCCTACAGGCATCTATGAAGGTAGAAATGCAGAAGACACTGACGAAAATCACAAAAGCCTTTGATAGTTACATCAACAACCTCCACAGCATTAAACGCAAGTGCTGTGAGTTACTGCACAATGCCAATTCCTATTCTGAGATAACAGATATTGGCCACAGTCTTGGCAACACATTCAGTGCCAGATTTACCCCTCTCTTCCCCACAAGTGTACAATCACAATGGCAGATAATGGCAGGCACCCAGCAATACTGCAGGCCAGGTTAGACCTGCATTGTCCACAGGCAAGAATACAGCTTCCATGGGACACCAACATATCCATGGCTGTGTTCTACATGACATACAGAGTGACCTTGGACCAAATATGTGTGCCCTGGTCAGTCACAGCCTCACCTCTGGCTTTGTTCCTCAAACATGGCACACTGCTACAGTCATCCCTCTCCATAAAGGGGTAGCATCTACAGACCTTGGGAAATTTTGGCCCCTTACTTGACAAGTTTACTATGTAGGGGTATGAACCGCATCATCAGGGACCTGACTGACCAAGATAGAGGTGATCTCCTAACTCTGGAGCCGCACAGTTTGGCTTTGTGAATGGCAGATCATGCCTGCTTAACCTGGTTAACGTCTTTGACTGAGTCACCAGGGCTCTGTATGACAGTAAGACACTACATACAGCCTACATCAATCTGTCCAAGACTTGTGATACCATCCCTCAGTAAGGGATTGATAAACCCCTCAAACTAGGCATCAACCCATATATCATTGTTTGTTAAGAAAATTGGTTCACAGAAAACACAAGTGTGACAGCAGCAAACTCCAGGTCAGACTGGAAAGCAGTCACAAGTAGAGCCCCACAGGGATCAGTACTGGGTAGTGTCCTGTCCAGCATCTACATTTCAGGAGTCCAGCCCAATACAGAGGAACTCTGGCTGACCAAGTTCACAGATGACTGCAAGCTGGGAGCTATCATTAACTCCACAGGTGATGCACACATTCCACAGAAGGTCCTCACTGAGACCACTGTGTTGTGTGGAAACCATGCCCAGAAGCTTAACACCACAATTTACATTATCATCCCCCTTGATAAAACACTCAGTTCCCAGTAAGTACCACACTGATTGGAGCCCAATGAACACTGTATGCATTATAATAGCTCTGGGGACACAGGTTGGCAGCAACTTCTCCTTCAAGCACCACATTTCCACTGTGGTCAGGAAGTCCTTCTATATGGCACATTGCATTACCAAGGGTTTTGCATCCAGGAAGACAGAAGTAATGATCTCTGTCTACTATTACCTCATTAGGCCACTTCTCAAGTCTTATGGCCCATTTGCCATGTATCTCACTAGAGTCCTGCTACAGCTGGGGAAGCCACAAAAGCACCTCACAAAGGAGTTCCTAGGCATTAAACACACATCCTACACATACAAACTCAACAGACCCAAACTATTCTCTGTGTCATATCACCTAATTAGCAGCTATCTGTGCTTGACTTACAAAGCCATGGCTGTCCCAGCTGGTTTAGAAATGCTACATATAAATCCATCCACACCACACACTATAGAGAGTTCTACCTCAGTACCACAATCACTACAACATGCTGGTGGGACAGGTCCCTCACCAAGAGACTGCAAATGCCCTGGAATACACTTCTCATACATGTCATGCAGAGCACCTAGATGACCCTATTCCAGAGAAATTATGATGAGTGGATGGATAATAGACAGTTCAATCCAAGGATCACTGCAGTGGCTATACTTGATACAGGCCCTGGGACGTAACATGGAGTGGCACAATGTCAGGGCCCTTAGGCCTGTTAAGGCTCCTGGGCCATTACCTACTACACACTTGTGAACCTATAAAGGAAATGACATCAGCAAGACTGATAAAGTAGTGCAGTGGGTGTTTAATCTATCAAAATACTTTGTGCTACAAACAGACACACATACACACTTGCCAGATATGACAGTAAAACCCCTACCTAACTAGTGATTTGTATCATAGTGTTACCCAGTTACCACATGCACTACAGAGCTTACTGGGCTGAGAGCTGGCCAAAGGTGTGATATAGGGAATGACTTCAGCAAGATGAATAAAGTAGGGAAGTGGGTGGGAAACATATTACAATACTTCTACTTACAAACATACATACCCACAAATACATTTGGAGGAAGAGTAGAACCCCTGCCAAACTAGTCATTTGTACTATAGTGTTAAGCATTTATCATATGCACTACTGAGCTTTCAGGGCTGACAGCTGGCCAAGGTTGCTGATAAGGGACTGACATCATCTGGACTGATAAGATGGGGCACTGTGAAGTGTTGTGGGTGGTAGTGGCATAAAACTGTTTCACCTATAAACAAGCACACAACTCCCTCAGTCTTGCACACACAACCCCCCCCCCCACACACACACACTTATATTTTTGCCAGGACTGAGATTAGAACTCCTATCAAACTAGTCATATGTACTGTCATGTAATGCAGTTATCACAAGCTCCACAGAGCCTATGGGGTTGAGGCTTGATGGAAGGCACTTCTAAGATGACTGATATCTGCAGGACTGCTAAAGTAAGGAAAGGGGAGGGGTACTAGGTTTGAATGGACCCAAAGGCTTTTAGTTGTGCACACTCTCACACACACACGCATGCACACACACACACACACACACACACACACACACACACACACACACACACACACACACACACACACACACACACACACACACACACACACACATTTGCCAGGACTGGGATTAGAACTCCTACCTAATTAGTTATTTGTACTATCATGGTATGCAGTTATCACATGTGTCACAGAGCTTATGGAACTGAGACTTGATGGGAAGGCACTTTTAAAATGACTGATATCTGCAGGACTGCTAAAGTAGGGAAAGGGGAAGTGTACTGGGTTTGAATTGACCCAAAAGCTTTTAGTTGTGAACACACACACTTTGACATTTGCCAGGACTGAGATTAGAACTCCTACCTAACAAGTTATTTGTACTATCATGTTATGCAGTTTTCACAAATGCTACAGAGCCTAGGGACTGAGACCTGACGGAAGGTACTTTGAAGATGACTGATATCTGCAGGACTGTTAAAGTAGGGAAAGGGGAGGTGTACTGGGTTTGAATGGACCCAAAAGCTTTTAGTTGTGAACACACACACACACACACACACACACACACACACACACACACACACACACACACACACACACACACACACACACACACACACTTTTACATTTGTCAGGACTGAGGTCAGAAATCCTACCTAATTAGTTGTTTGTACTATCGTGTTATGGCGTTATCGCACATGCCACAGAACTTATAGGACTGGGTCTAACAAAAGTGACTTAGATGGTGACAGACATCTTCAGGATTGCTAAGGTGGGGCAATGGGAATTGCTCTGGGTGGGGAAGACCTGTTCATTTCTAGATTCTACTGACATTTCTCTAAGTATATGAGCATGCCCACTGTGTCCTTCTATAGTACATGTGGGACTCCATTCCAGGGATTGTTGTACACCAGTCCAATTTGTTTTGTGCTACAGCCATACCTTTCAACCTGCTGGTGGAGGATATCTGTACATAGCCTATCAAAATGTGGGGACAATGGACCATAAAGTGATTCTGACAATTTATATCAGTGATGTATTGGTTGCAAGGGTTACAGGGCTGGTTTTAGCAGACATCTGTCATATATGTCATTTGACACTGTCATGTACTGTTTGAGTACCTGGTGACATACCTCCTCAGATCATCACAGTGATTTACCAGAGGAATACAGGATGGATGATGCACACACAAGGTTTTAGGACCAAATGCTATACATTCTTTCACTATCCAGCCTGTTGAGAGGTGTGCCTACAAGCAATTGACTGCTGGTGCTGTGTAAATGGTCCAGCACCTTGGTGATATATTGCAATGGTGGAATTTCTGTGCATTTATGTTCTGGCCTGGTCTGATTTCCAGTCCACAGTTGGGTAATATAAGTCAGACAGGATCAGGATGACAGGCTGACTCCAGATAGGTTTGTAGGCGATAGGATATGTGTGTGTGTGTGTGTGTGGGGGGGGGTTCCTGGGAAGATCTGTTTGCCTATAGCTACCAGTACTTTGCATTGGGCTCTCCTCAACAGTTGAGTGTGCTTGGAGGGTCTTGTGTGGGTCAGACTGTTTGACCAGCCTGGAGGTGTGTTTGTCACTCATATATGTATGGCCCACCTCATTTTGCGTGGATGGCCACATGTTGAGGTCAGGATGTTACATAGGATGGGTGCTCAGGGAGGGGTGTATTACTCCCCATGGCTGTGGCCCATGGTTCTCTGGGTGCAGACATGTCACCATCTTCCAGGGTTAGGCCTGCCTGCAGTGAGTGTAGTCCCATGTTTAAACTCCTAGCTCTGCCTGTCGACTGTATAGAATATTACAGAATGTCCACATCCATGACTCATATATCTTGTTGGTTACCCAAACAAGTGTTGTTTTCCAGCAAAAGTGTTTTTCAAGTCATTCAGGGTTCAAGTCAGATATTACAGACAGTTGACATTGCAGTTTCAGACTTTGTACCCATCACAAATTCCATGCTACTACAGATCATTCCATCAACTTTATAACATTATTAGAGCAGTATTTCACAGGTGTTCTTCCCTTTGTACCTTCATCACCCCATTATTCATGGATTTGTCCCGATTTCTGGCTCCCTGAGGCTGGCAGGTTTGCTCCTAGCAGTTGTCAGCATGCCCTTTCTTTGCATTTTGTGGACTGTGTTATGTTGGTGTTGTGGACCCCATGGCACTCCCTAAAGGGCACTGTGGGTGAGGCATAGTCATTTGCCAGAGGCCTGTAGGCCAGGTGTGAAAGATGCAGGCCATCTGTAGAAAGGTAATGCATTCTGATGATCATATGTTCCCAGGCTGCCGGCAGGAGACACCCCTGGGATGGCACCAGTAAGTTGACTGTGGGTGTTACTGACAATTGCTTTCTGTTACTATGGTGCCATCACTCTGGGTGACAGCTGGATGCTGCTTAAATCTAGGAACATGTTACTGCATTTGTATGGGACTATGGGGGGGGGGTGGCATGTATGTACATGATACACATCTGCACAGACTGTGCTGATATTTGCTTAACATTTTGTTCCCATGTAGCATAGTGGTGTGCCCTATCTTTCAGACTGCAGGCATAACAGTATCAATCACAGGTCAGATTGTTCTGGTATAGACATTTGTAGTTTCAGACTTCTTACCTTTCAAAGCCATACTGCCACTGACAGACCTGCTGTGATATCACTGTGTAAAACTCTGTAGGTGGGGATTTAATGGATGTGGCCATATGGGGGCCTTTGCCAGGCATTTCTGTATGATTATCTACAGCTAATCTGCTGTGTAGGGTTGCTGGTTGGTATGGGATCCCCACTTTGACATCCATGCATGTGACCTATGGACCGCCCCAGTTATTTGGCACACCACATATACTGCAGTGGTATTTGTCAACTAAGGTGGTACTGCATGGTGTCGGTAAGGCAGCACTGGAGATACACATCCTGCTGTCCCACAGAGGTGTCAGTTGTCTGGTGCTATCCCAGTTATCCACCTCATTCCCTTACATGCTTGATCAATACCATAAATATGCTATCAGAAAATTCCACCCCGTTATTTTAATTTGTTACAGAGACTGGCTTACCTTGTGCCTTCAGCTGTTGTGAGGGTGGTGCTTGAGGGCTGACTATGTTGGATGCCCACAATATACTGCCTATACATAGTCAGGTATATGTGGTGTGATGTTTGGCATCCATTTTACTGTGTGTACAAGTCAGATAGAGATATCAGTCCCTCAGTCCCTATAGTGTCAGTGTATGTGCTATGCGTTGCCTCTTTGCCAAGGCCAGGGCATACTGGGCATGCCTATGTCTGCCTACAGGAGCAGGCTCAGGATGTTCCTCCTCCGAGTCCCTCAGTGCCTGTGGAGATCTTGGCAATGGTGGGGGGCTGTGTGGCCCTTCGGCATTTCATTTCTGCTGCAGCTGTTTCTGCAGGATCATATTGTGTAGCATGGCACATACTACGAACATGTGTGCACATGTGTCTGGAGAGTACTGCAAGGCTCCACCAGATATGTCAAGGCAGCAGAACCGTGACTTGAGCATCCCAAACACACGCTCTATAATGATCCTGGTTTGTGAGTGTGCCTCATTATGGCGTTCTTGTCTGGGTGTGTTGTGTGCATTCCTGATGGGTGTCATCGTCCATGGCTCCAGTGCATAGCCAGCAACCCCCACCAGATGGCCAAATGGGATGCCCCCACTGGCAAATGCCTGGTACAGTTGTGACAAATGCCAGATGTGGGAGTAATGATAGCTTTCAGGGCAGCCAGCACACACATTCATGATAATGCCCTGGGCATCACACACTACCGTGCAGTTGATGGAGTGGAAACCCTTGCGGTTTATGTAGACCCTACCCCTGTCACCAGGTGGTGCTTTGATGCAGATGTGCGTGTAGTCTATGGCACCCAGTACCTCTACAGTGGAAGAGATGCATATTGCCAGTCAGCTCCTCATAGGTGCTGGGGAATTTAATGGGCTCCTCTGCATGTGGTTGCATGGCATTCTGGAACTGGTGGAGTATCCTGGATGCAGATGCCTGTGAGACCCCCATGATACCCCAGTTGGTCTTTGGAAAGTACTTGTAGCTAGTATTCTTAGAGCTGCACATACCTTGGTATCCACTGGGATGGGTTCCCCTCTGTTCTGGATGTGAGATGAGGCCGGCACAGCTACATAATTTGCTGCAGTATGTCCCTGTCCACCCTTTAGTGCTCTACTATCTCCAGATCATGTAGCCCCTGGAAGTCATTCAGGGTTCAAGTCAGATATTACAGACAGTTGACATTGCAGTTTCTGACTTTGTACCCATCACACATTCCATGCTACTACAGATCATTCCATCAACTTTATAACATTATTAGAGCAGTATTTCACAGGTGTTCTTCCCTTTGTACCTTCATCACCCCATTATTCATGGATTTGGGGCGGTTGTCAGCATTGCCCTCTTCACCACTGTCAGCCTCTTGCACATACTGATATATGAGAGCGACAGCAGGCCCTAACATTTTCTTAGTTTTGTCAGGTAAAATTTCCCCATCTGTGTACACCAGTGGTGTAGCATTTGTGAGAAAAAACAGACTGAAATGTGTTTGCATAGTTTATAGTGGTGTGCTGCAGATGCAGCCTGTGTGAATGGCTGAGTATGATACATTCCACCTGCCAGCTCTATTACTTGTATTTGAGTCCCTCTATTCTGCTATTTCCCTTTTTTTCCTTTCCCCCTTCCCATCTCCACCCCTTTTAAGCCCAGAGGTGTGGCGCGCAAACCCGATGCCTAAATGTAAACAGTGCTGCTATTTCCGTGTTTATTTTTTTTTTAAGAACAAGTGCGTGCTGCGCAAACATGTTTAGCCAAGGTAAACACATTTTAGCAGAAATGGCACTACCATGGCTGTGAACTCGGACTTCATTTCATGGTGTAAGACATTACAGCCTCAGATGCACCCCCTTGCTTATCTGTGCTTAGGTAAGAGCAAACCTGGCCAATAGTGCTCCAATGTGCTTACAGCAAGCATGACACACCCCCTTTTGATGTCATTATACTCCACTACCGCGTTTTTGCGTGGTTGGGCACATAGCGCAGCAGCGGTTATACAGGTTTAAACTATTTCTGGCTCCGCCAAGTCTGCTCTTCAATTTTTCCCTTAGAAGCTCTACTCAGTCTGTTTAGCTGTATATATTAGCACTTGTTTTCGGAACTTCTATCCTTAGCAAGCACTCATAATAAAATAAGCACTCTTACCCTAAAGTAACCACTACAGGCATCCACTACCCCCTGTGAATACCCACTTCCCTTAAAGGCACAGCACTCCTTATAATATTCTAGTATGTCGAGTGGTAGACCACTAGCATCCTCTCTTGTTCAGCTGGTTAATCTGGGAATCTTAAGACAATGTTACAATTGTCTCATGTACACAGACAACCCTCTCCTCCTTCCTACTAACACATATACTTGTGAGAGATGCAACTATATAGCCAGACTGGAGGCTGAACTCTCTCAACTCAGGACTGTCAAGACCAGACAGGAGGAGAAGGTACCCACACCCAAAGCAAAACCGGTCACACATAAAACCACCACTACTACAAACCAAACACATAAGAACACAAAGACATACTCGGAGGCTCTTATAAAAACTTACCAAAACAACAGAGGCCTCCAAAGCAGACACCCAGAAATACACCCCCACAAAATGCAACACCTACAACACATACCTCAAGCAACAGGTGTGTCACACAATCACAGCCCCTAAGGCAAAACACTATGCCAGAGACATTAGTAATAGGTGACTCTATAGTCAGACACACCGACGTTCCACTTACCAGGCTGAATAAGGAGAGGGTAACGTGAGCTGCCTATCAGGAGCAAGGATCCGCCACATTACACACGCACTCAGGTCACTCCAAAGCAAGTACAAGTATGATGCAGTCATTGTCCATGCTGGTGTGAATGACCTGAGACGTACCTCCCTGGACTACATGAAAAGAGACATTGAGGAGCTCTCCGATTATGTAGCCCAGACTGGTATGACCCTGACCCTGAGCAGCATCCTGCCTTCACCAAGAATGATGCCTCAGTACAAAGACAAAATGATCAGTTTTAACAATTGGCTTAATCACTGGTGTCATTCTAGGGGGATCCATTGTCTGTCAGCCTGGGATGACATGCTGGACAGGCCACGTTGCTTCAAGGGATGGCTTGCACCTGTCACCACTGGGCTTCCGGATACTGGCCAAGGCTCTTGCCACCCCATAGTGCCTTTTTAGGCAATGCTCAAAAGACAAATCAACCTCCATAAAAAACAAAAATGGAAAAAAATTAAGGGTAATGCTGCTCAACGCCAGAAGTCTAAATCTCAAGATGCAGGCACTCGAAGCACTTCTCAGTATGGAGAACATCGATGTCTGTGCAGTAACTGAAACCTGGTTCAAGGCTCCTGAGAGCACTCCAGCTACCAGGCTATACCTCATATCATGCGTTTAGGCCTCAAGTTCCAGGCCGAACCACAAAGGAGGGAGTGTCCATTTTCATAAAGGACACCTACACCTCTCGATTGGTGGCTACCCATGAAGCATCAGAAACCATACAAGTTTTACTCACCATAGGCAAAACTGCCATACAACTGGTCGCATGTTATAGAACACCCTCCCAATCCCAGGAATCCCATCAAGCATTCCTGAAAACACTGGAGGATATGAATGTCACACCAAACACCATCATATTGGGTGACTTCAACTACCCCAACATAGACTGGGCCCACTATTCTAGCCCTAACACCCTAGCCCAAAGATTCCTGGAATTCATTAACTCAAATGCTATGGAGCAACTGGTCACTTCTCCTACGAGGAGAGATAATATACTTGACCTGATTATCACAAACATGGGGTCCAAATGCTCCGCACCGGATATAAACCCCTCACTAGTAAGATCTGATCATAAACTGATCACGTTGGATGTACATATCCCACCCCAACCCAGAAAAAAAGACTACAGTGAAAAACTTTTCAAAAGCTGACTTTGCGCTCCTTAAGTCAGAAATGATATCCTTTAAGCCTACTGGGTTAATGGAAACCACATCCCAAAATGCTGAATCCTTCACAAAAGCCTTCTACGGACATCTCCAAGAATGCATGGATCAAGCAATCCCAACTAAAACCAAGACCCTCTCCACCAAGGGAAAATGCCCGGTTTGGTGGACCCCGGCTATAAACAAACTGTATAACAAAAGAAGGAAGCTACTGCAGGACAAAGCCAAATCCCACAAGGGAAAGGCTTCCCTGATCAGCACAAGTAAAAAACTACGTTCTCTCATAAAAACATGTAAAGCAAACTTTGAGAAAAAGATTGTCAAGGATACCAAAGACAATCACAAGGCCTTCTTCAATTATGTCAGAACCTTGGGAGGAAATTCTCAGATATGCTCTGAGTTAGTACACAACGACAAAAAATTCACTGACCCTACCGACATTGCCAATATTCTGGCAGATAGGTTCAGTGCAAATTTCTCCCCTCCCTCACCCCCTAAAGATGAAGTAATTATCCCTGCTGAATGTAACCTACCTGTCATCACAGACATACAAGTGAAATCAGCACTCAAGAAAGCAAAAAACACAGCATCTATGGGACCCGATGGTATCCCCGGTTGCATGTTACGTGAACTTCAAGATGAACTAAACCCGCACCTAAGAACGCTATTCAATCTTAGCCTCACTACAGGATATGTACCTGAACACTGGCGCACAGCAACAGTGGTCCCACTCCACAAAGGGGGAAATTCTACTGACCCTGGTAACTACCGCCCCATAAGTTTGACCAGCCTGGTCTGCAAGGCTATGGAAAGAATCATCATGGAACTCATAAATGGTGACATTGGGGATGTGCAGACCCTTGATCCCACCCAGTTCGGTTTTGTAAAAGGCAGATCCTGCCTCTTAAACCTGGTTGACTTCTTCGAGACAGTCACTAGTGCCATCAACGAGGGCAAGGCTGTCCACATTGCCTACTTGGACTTGGCTAAAGCCTTTGACACGATACCACACTCTGGCATCATAGACAAGCTCAGCAGCCTAAATGTAAATCCATATGTCACAAGATGGGTAGCAAACTGGCTAAAAAACAGAACCCATAAGGTCAAAATTGCTGGAGCCATGTCAGACTCAAAACCAGTCACGAGTGGTGTCCCACAGGGATCAGTCTTGGGACCACTCTTATTTGGCATTTACTTCTCAGATGTGAAAGGAAATATGGGAGGATTATGGTTGACAAAGTTTGCAGATGACTGCAAACTGGGTGCCATAGTTGATTCACCTGCTGACACACACATCCTACAGAAAGGTCTCACTGAAACGGACAACTGGTGCCGGAATCATGGCCTCAAACTTAACGCCAAAAAATGTATAGTCATCCCCTTTGGGAAAAACAAAGTACCCACAAATTATCACGTAGACAATAACCCACTGAATACGGAAGAAGTAATCAGAGACCTGGGGACTCAAGTCGATAATGACCTCTCCTTTGACAACCATGTTGCCAAAGTGGTCAGAAAGACATTCTACCTTGCCCATCTCATCATGAAGGGATTCTCATCCAGATCAAAGGAGGTCATTGTACCTCTATATTCCTCCCTTGTCAGGCCCATGATTGAATATAATGCTCCATTTGGGATGTATCTCACCCGGCACATGCAACAACTGGAAAGACCCCAGAAGTACCTCACCAAGAGGATCATAGGTCTCAAACATGTGCCTTATCCAGCTAGATTAAAGAAACTCCAGCTCTATTCAGTAGCATACCGCCTGCTCAGAGGTGATTTGTGCCTAACATATAGGGCCATGTCCAACCAAGAACTGATGGACATGCTCCATCTCAAAAAATCCAAATCCATCAGAACCACACGAGCTAAAGATTTCAACCTCTGCACAAATATGAATAGGACATGCTGGAGGGATAGATTCATAACACAGAGGTTACCCATACTCTGGAACAAAATCCCAGTTCATGTGAGACAGAGCCCTTCATTGGCACTGTTCAAGAAAAATCTCGATGCATGGATGGGAGATCGCAAGTTTACCCCGGGAGTCACCTCAGTGTCACTACTAGACAGAGGTATAGTTTACTAAATAATGGGGTCCCACATGTGTCACTACTAGAGAGGTGCAACTATATAATACGGGGTGGCGGAAGCCACATCACTGTTGGCTAGGCTTATAAATGCCCCCGGGCAGATAGCCTAGTACACTACTATGAAACTATGAAACTATTTACTTCTCATGCTTATACAGCCATATTAGAGCACCTACATGGTTAGGTAAAGTCTAAAACTTAGAAGATATTTGAGATTCAATAATATTCCCCTCATTTGTATACCCCACTGCCTTACTCCATAGTTACTTCAGTCACACTGAGCCTTTCCCGTTAGCAACCAGTGTTCCCTGGTACTGTTTTCATTCTGCATGCCATTGACTATAATGGCAAAATGCAGATTTCCCTTGAAATTGCTTTTTCACATTTTTTTTCAGCACAATATCATTTCTGCACCACTGCCCTATGCTTAAATGGCCGAGATCTGCCAAAAAAAATAAAAATTTTATTTTATAAAATTTAAAACATTTTTCATGCTAATGGACATATAGTTGGCCATTGGCATGCCTACTAACTATAATACATGCTTTCTTTCAAGGTGTCATGCCTCCATTTTTTAATTTGCAGAAATATGTTCAGCTACTAACTGACTACATTTCTGCTTTGTACACTGTTCAGGCACAAACAACTGCCTGCCACCTGGATCACTAATTCACCTATTTTGCATGTTTTCACCAGAAAATTAGATAATTAGCATAAACAGTGGTGTCCATGCCAGAATACTGCTGCCAAGCTCATGCACGTCAGATCAGCTGTTTGCTGAATCTCTCTGTGCCCATATTCCATGCAGGAGCAGCTACACTGCTCCTGCATGGAGATTTTGCTTTCTTGAATCCCAGGAATTATGTAAAGACACTGGTTAAAAATGGGTATGTATTTTCATTCAACAAGATCTGATGAAGGCATAGCCAAAAGTGCTTATCCTGGATATTCTGAATGAAACCTTTTAGTTTTATCATTTCGTTGTTTATCTGTTTTTGAGCCAGATTTTACAACATTATGTTAAAGTCTTTTGTTTTGAATTTTAACTTTTATCAGTGTCCCTCTCTGTGTGGAACTGCAGTTTGCCTTACAAATCTTTGTTTTAACTAAGCAATCCTCAGCGAGCTGATATTTTCTTGTTCTGTCATTACAATATCAGTCAGTTGCTCAGTTCTTCATAGATCATGCTACCGTTTCTTGGGTTACATTGCTTGATGAAGTTATAACTACTGTATTTTACTTTATATTAAGTCTGATTTAATTTATCCTGGGTTGCAAATTTCAAAAAAAGAGAGGAAAATGTTTTACCTTATTTTTACCTATTTGCTCTTTTCCTTTAGAGAAGCAGCCCTGAAATGAATATAATAATGTAATTGGGGTTGTGGAAGTCAAAGGTTTCCTATAAAAATGCATATATATACATATAGATTCATAGGTTTATAGGTGTGTACTAGGCTAATGGCCTTGTATCCTTTACAAGCCTAGCCCCTAGGATTACCCTGGCATTGTGCCACCCAACCTTAGTTCCTAGTGCAATTGTAGAGTAGAGCCACTGGATTTCTCTTGAAGAAGGCCAGTGAGGTGCTCTGTTTGACATGTATGGGAACTCTAATCCATAACATGGGCAGTCTCTGGGTTATGAACCTGTCCCTCCAGCATGTTCTGTTGATTGTGGTAATGAGGTTGAGGTCTCTGGAGCATGTGGTGTGGAGGGATTCACATTTCTTTAGATGTAGCATTTCTAACAGAGTTGGTTCAGACAAGGCTTTGTAAGTCAAGCAGAGATCGCCTCTAAGTAGGCAATATGAGATAGAGAATAGTTGGAGTTTTTTGAGTCTATCCATATAAGACAAGTGTTTAAGGCCTAGGATCCTCTTTGTGAGGTACTTTTGTAGCCTCTCCAGTTGTTGCAGGTGTCTAGGATGGTACATGCCAAATGGGGCATTGTTCTCCATGATTGGCCTAATGAGGAAAGAGTAGAGGGAGACAATGACCACTTTCTTCCTGGATGCAAAACCCTTAGTAGTGAGATGTGCCACATAGAAGGACTTTCTGACCACAGTGGCAATGTGGTGGTCAAAAGAGAGGTTGCTGTCAACCTGTGTTCCTAGATGTCTTATAATGCCTTCTGTGTTCAGTGGACTACCATCGATGTGGTAATTCAAGGGTACCAGGATTTTCCTAAGGGGGATGATGACACATTTTTGGCATTCAGCTTAAGGCCATGGTTCTGCCACCAGTTGTTGGTCTCAGTGAGGCCTTTCTGCAGGATGTCAACATCACTTGGGGAGTTAATAGCTCCCAACTTGCAATCATCTGTGAACTCTGTCAGCCAGAGTCCCTTTGTGTTGGCCTGGACTTCAGAGGAGAGAGGATCCAGGATCGAACCCTGTAGAACTCTACTCATGACTGGTCAACAGTTTGACTTGGAGTCAGCTACTTTCACACTGTGGGTTCTGTCTGTGAGACAGTTTGCAACACACCTAGTGATATAAGGGTTGATGCCTAGCTTAATGAGTTTTTCTATGATTCACAAGTGGGTAATGGTATCAAAGGCCTTGGCCAGATGAAAGTAGGCTGTATGAACCACCTTGCCTTCATCCACAGCTCTGGTGACTGACTCAAAGAAGTTGACCAAGTTGAGCAACCATGATATACACTTCACAAAACCAAACGGTGTAGGATCCAGAATTTGGAGATTCCCTATATCCTTGTTTATTAGGTCCGTGATGATGTATTTCATAGCTTTGCATATCAGACTCATCAGGCTAATGGGGCAATAGTTTCTGTGGTCTGTAGTGACTCCAGCATTGTGGAGAGGGATGACTGTAGCAGTGCACCATTCAGTAGGGACAAAGCCTGAGGTGAGGCTGGGATTGAACAGGGCACACAGGTGAAGTGCCAGTTCACTCTATAGTTCATGTAGAACACAGACAGGGGTATTGTCAGGTCCTATAGAAGCTTTATTCTTGGCCTTGGACAGTGCTGTTTTAACCTGTGCAGCAGTAATACTGGGTGCCTGGCAATCTACTGGTATTGTGATTAGTCCATTGGGGGGTAGAGAGGTAAAGTTGGCACTGAATCTGTCAGCCAGTATATTGGTAATATCTGTTGGCTTGGTATAGGAGGTACCATTGTGCAGTAGCTCTGAGCAAATTTGGGTATTGCCATGGAGATTCTTTACATAACTATAGAAGGCCTTGTGGTTGTCTTTACTATCTGCTGCAATTCTGTTTTCATAGCTAGCTTCAGAGGATTTGTTGAGGGATCTCAACCTTTTGTTGAGGCTGTTAAGGGAGTTTTTACAGTCTTGGGACTTCACCTTATTCTGCATCAGTTTCCTCCTTCTATTGCAGAGTTTGTTTATGGCAGAGGACCACCAGATTGGCTTCCTGTTTTTTTTTTTTTTTGCGGAGAGCGTCTTGGTTCTGTTGGGTATGGTGAGATCCATGCATGTGTATATGTGTTTGTGCAGTGCATTGGTGTATGATTCAGTGGTCATGCAACTATTCTCCATTTTGCATGGGTGCTGTGAAGTTAGCCACCTCTGTTTTTAGAAGCCCAAAGTTAGCTTTGGAGAAGTTTTTCATGGTGGTTACCTTTGTGGGGTGGGGTGGGGTGGGAGGGATGTGGATTTCCAAGGTGATTAGTTTGTAGTCAGATCTAACCAGGGAGGAGTTGACTATTGGTGTAGAGCAATGGTTGCCCATGTTAGTAATGACCAGGTAAAGGATATTGCTACCCCTAGTCAGGGTAAGAACGAGCTGGTCAACACCATTGGAATTAATGAATTCCAGAAAGCACTAGGCAAATATATTGGTACATGAGTAGTTTTCCCAGTTAATGGAGGGGAAGTTGAATTTTCCCAGTATAAGAGTGTTAGGTTGAAACCTAATATTCTCCAGGGTGCTTAGAAATGTGGCATGGGAGTCTTGGGACATGGTTGGGGGCCTATAGCAGGCTACGACCTGAATCAAGGTCTTACCCACTATTAGCTACACTTGAAGTATCTCAGATGCTTTATGCTGGGCTACCAGTCTGGAGGTGTGTGCATCCTTTATGAATATGGAAACACCACCTCCTTGGGAGCGTCGCTCCAAGTTCTGAGGCTGAAAGGTGTGGAATGAGTTATAGTCTGGTAGTGCAGGGGTGTTTTCTGCTGCATTGAACTAGGTCTCTGTTACAGCACAAATGTTGATGTTCTCTATTTTAAGAAGTGTTTCGAGTGAGTACATTTTGAGATTTAGACTTCTAACATTGAGCAGCATGACCCTCAGAGTGTATTTGTTTTTAGCCATTATGGTGGTAATTTGGTCTTTGGAACACCACCTAAAAAAGGTACTATAAGGGTGGCAAGAGCCTTGGCCATTATCCGGAAGCCCAGGGGTGACAGATGCAGGCCATCTCTGGCAAAGCATTGAGGTCTGTCAACCATGTCATCTCAGGCAGACAGATAATTGGTCCACTTAGAATGACACCAGAAACTTAGCCAATTGTTGAAATCAATCATTTTCTGCTTGTACTATGGTATCATTCTGGGTGATAGTAGGATGCTGCTCAGGGCTAGGGTCATACCCGCCTGGGCTACATAATCCAGGAGCACCTCCATGTCTCTTTTCATGTAGTCCAGGGAGGTACATCTTCGGTCATTCACACCCACATGTACAATGACAGAATCATATTTGTACCTGATGTTCAGGGACCTGAGTGCATGCGTTATGTGGTGGATCCCAGTGCCTGACTGGCAGCTGACTGTTGCTTTCTGCTTATTTAACCTAGTGAGTGGAACATCAGAATGCCTCATTATTGAGTAACCTATGACTAGTGTGTTGGGTATGCTGTTTTGCCTTAGGGGCTTTGGTTGAGTGACACACTGTTTAGGAGAGTTATGTGTCTCATGGTTAGTGTTGTGCTGTGGTGGTCAAGTGTGTTTCTTCCTTGGACGTCTCTGCTGTTTGGGTAGATTTTTTTGAGAGCCTCAGTGAAGGTGGGTGTGTGGTTTGTGTTTTTATATGAAGTGCTGGTGTGTGTTCCGGAGGGCTATGTGTTCCATGTGGTGTGGTGCAAGTGTTACCTTATCCTCTTGATCAGCTATTCCAGTCTTGGCTGGAGAGTGAATAGCTTCCAGTTTGGATATACAAGTGCATCTCTCACAAGTGTGAGTGTTGGGATGTAAAAGGAGAGGATCATCAGTGTACATGAGGCAGTTGCTACATTGCCTCAGGATGCCCAAGTTCACCAGGTTAATATGAGAAAGCACAGGGAACTGACCTTTAGACATGCCTGGAGGGATGGGCATTAATAATAAGTACTGGAGCTGTTTCTTTACAGAACGTTTAGTGCTTGTAGCACTTTTGTGTGCTACAATAATTGCTACAAGAAGTCTGGTAGAGTGCTAAACTAATAAGCTAGTAAAAGTACAGGAGAGGAGACAACTAGCAGATCTAAGGGAAAAATTGAAGAGCAGACTTTGGCACCTCTCATAAGCTTACAAACAGTCCTGGATACAGCAAATCTGTATCTGGACTAGACTAGTTACAGGAAAGGCAGGAAAAGCGCAAATGTGGGCGTTTAAACCAGAAAGTTGAAAGAGATGGAAAAATTGCCCAAACGGCCAATAAACTACAATTTCTGGGCCAGAAACCACTCCTCTTGTGGTTGATAGGCTACCTAGTGTGTACCACTCCCACCGAGAAGCTAGAAAGCTTCCCTCCAACATAGAAAGGCTTGGGGGGCTCAGAAGCTTACAAACAGTCCTGGATATGCAAATCTGTTTCTGGACTAGACTAGCTACAGGAAAGGTGGGAAACAAGTGCAGATGTGGGCTTTTAAACCAGAAAATTTAAAGAAATGGAAAAAACTGCCCAAACGGCCAGTAAGCTACAATTTCTGGGCCAGAAACCACTCCTCTTGTGGTAGATAGGCTACCCAGTGCTTACCACTCCCACTGATAAGCTAGAAGGCTTCCTTCCAGCACAAAAAAGCTTGGGGGGCTCAGAAGCTTATAAACAGTCCTGGATACAGCAAATCTGTACCTGGATAGACTAGTTACAGGAAAGGTGGGAAACAAGTACAAACATGGGCTTTTAAACCAGAAAGTTGAAAGAGATGAAAAAACTGCACAAACAGCCATTAAACTACAATTTCTGGGCCAGAAACTACTCCTCTTATGGTAGATAGGCTACCTAGTACTTACCACTCCCACTGATAAGCTATATATATATATATATATATATATATATATAGTGGAATTTAAAGGTATTTGCTTTTAAACTGACTAATTTGAGAACATGTGTTTCAAATTTAATTTCATTAGAGATTTAATTTAAGAGGAAATGAAAATGGGGAACTTGGGTATTATAAGTTTAACTTTGAGGAGGCATTACAGATCTTTATTTTTTTTCTGGCCTTTAACTATTTCTTCATCCCATTTTTTATCCCGATTGTTCTTTTCCTCATTTAGAAATTATCTTCTCCTTATCTCTTTTCAATATCATATTTTGAAGGACGATGGTAAAAGCTTTATTTTTCTTGACCCCTCCAGCCAACCTTAAATGCATCACATCATATCCTGATTTGCCTCTCATATAGTTAAATGTACCCACAGATTGGAACCAGAGTGCTGAAAATAAGCCAAAGAACCAGTGCCAACATAAGTTGTTCACCATATTATTGAATTCCATGATATGAGGTGCATTGTCCTACCAGATGGTGTCCACATCTATTCCACCTCTGTGAATAATTTGCTGCATTTTACTAATCTAGGGATCCTATAAAGGTTATTAGACTCCTCCCACACTGCCCATTTCCCTTTTATAGCCACGTTGTTTATTGCTACATGGAAAATAACATCAGTTTTCTTATCTGATGCAGCTATGCTTGTGAATGCCCTTTTACATTATGACATTAGGTATGGACATCTCTGTTCCCTTCTATGCCCAGCTCTATATTACTAGTAAAAATTAATCATCCAGCAGAAGCTGTTTCATGTTCCTTTACCATTTACTGGGATCTTTATCTAATTCTCCTCAGATGAGATCACAAGGAATGTAATTTACTGATGGTCTATTCATAAATCGTCTCTGCTAAACACTGCAGAGAGATTCAGTTGTAGGAACCAGTACACTTTATCTCTGCCCCACTCCCAAACCACTGTAGCCCAACTAATTTTCACATTGCCATCATCTGTGACAGTGGAGCGGAATGCTCTGGTTCCTGGGTATGAAGCCACCTAATGTTGTCCAAGTCTGCACTAAGTTAGGATACCTTACATATTATCCAGTGGAGGTAACTGCCAAAATAAATAAACAGTTCTATACAATGACTCTATAGTACTTGTCAAATATCATTTCTGTGATTTCCTTCAGGTTCCTTAAAAAGTTATTTTTTTTGTACTTTTGTAATTTACGTAGATTAATTTGAACTTCCATTGTACAATACATAACATAATACAAAACTTTTAGTTATGTACTTACCATAACTTTAGATGTATGGGATCCATCTCGCCTACATTCTCTACAGATGGGTTCGGAGCCGATCCTCGGCTCCGACTCGGCGCTATACAATAGAACGCAGTCTCTTATTGGCTGAGTCACCTCATATCCCAGGATGCACCACCACTACCTCCCCAGATCTCGTTTGTTCGCACTCATGTTCACAGAGACATACTATTGTCATAACATACTCAGATCTTTCAAGAGAGGAAAGAAGATCAATTTCGGATCGTCCGGTCTCTCCTGGTCTACAAGGCAGGGGGATGGAGGGTGGGTTATTAGGAATGTAGGCGAGATGGATCCCATACATCTAAAGTTATGGTAAGTACATAACTAAAAGATGTAATGTGATCCTATCTCGCCTACATTCTCTACAGATGGGACAGCGTCCCTAGCACCTAATTCCCAGGTGGCTCACTGGCAAACACTCCTGAGAACTGTGGAACTGAAGGAAGCTCGACCCCTGGATGCCACATCTAATTTGTAGTGAGAAACAAAGGTGTGTGAAGATGTCCACGTGGCAGCCGCACAAATGTCGCCAATAGAGAGCTTGGAATGAAAAGCTGCCGAAGTGGCCATAGCTCTAGTGGAATGAGCTTTAACGGGAGCTATGAGCTCCTTGTTTGAGATGAGATAAATGTGAGTGATACAGTCTCTGATCCACTTGGCAATAGTGACTTTAGTGATGGCTTTGCATAATCTGTTATCTGAAAAGGACACAAACAGTTGATCTGATTTCCGTGCATTGTGTGTCCTATCCAAATAGAAGCGTAATTGCCTGTGGACATCTAAGCAGTGAAAAGTGTATTCAGCTCTATTGGAATATTTGGGAAAGAAGACTGGTAGCTCCATTGACTGTTGTAGACAGAAATTAGAACAAACCTTTGGTATAAAAGATGGGTTTGTCCTAAGAGATACTCTATCCTTGTGGAATACCAAGTAAGGTGGTTTAACACATAGAGCCTGAAGCTCTGAAACCCGTCTGGCTGAAGTAATAGCAATTAGAAGGGCAGTTTTCCAAGAAAGGAATTTCAGATCACAGGTTGCTGCCGGCTCGAAGGGTGGCGAGGTTAAGGCACCTAATACCACGTTCAGATCCCACGGAGGTGCAGGTTGCAAAATGGGGGGGTCATAGAAGCCAAGCTCCTTTAATAAAGGCTTTACAGAGCTTGTTACTCATTAAGGGAGGTTGCATACTTTCATGAAAATTGGAAATAGCCGCCAATTGTACTTTGATGGTAGATACTGAGCAACCTTGCTGGAACAGGGAGGCTAAAAACTTGAGTACTTCTGATACCGAGACTGTCATTGGGTCTAATCCTCAGAGCTGGGCCCAAATAGCAAACCTCTTCCATTTACTGCTATATATTTTCTTTGTAGAAGTCTTGTGGGCCGAAGACAAAATATGTATGACTTCAGGAGCCAACGAGTGGCTCCTAATTATGGTTGGAAGAGGAGTAGCCAGGCTGTCAACTTCAACGAATGGAGGGACTGATGGAGTTGTCCTGACTGATGAGTCAAAAGGTCCGGGACTTGGTCCAGGAACCAAGGACCCTCCAATGCATACCTGTGAAGAAAGGGGAACCAGATTTGCCGAGGCCAGTATGGGGCGATTAATATCATTCTGCTTCTCAAGCGAATCGCCTTCTGAATCACCTTGGGGAGAAGGGGAACCGGTGGAAAGGCATATAGCAGACCGGAGGGCCAATCGTGGACTAGAGCATCCTTGGGAGACTCTCCCGAAACTGGGGTCAGAGTGAAGAAGTGGTGACACTTCACATTGAAGGGGCTTGCGAAGAGATCGCAACAGGGGACTCCCCATCTTGTGAAAATCTGTGTTGTCACTCTGTTGTTCAAGGACCACTCGTGAGGGGAGAGAATAGTTCTGCTCAGTCTGTCGGCTATCACGTTGGATTTCCCCGGAATGTGCGTTGCTATTAGAAAACGCTTAGTAGCAATTGCCCAATCCCATACTCTCATAGCCTCTCTGCAAAGGGGATAGGACCTGGTTCCTCCTTGCTTGTTTAGGTACCAGACTACCGACATGCTGTCGGATTGAATGGCAATTGTACCCTGGGGGAGGTGATCGTGCAGTGCTTGCAATGCTAAAAGCACTGCCCTCATCTCCAGGATATTGATGTGAAGAAGACTCTCGTCGGGGTGCCACGTGCCTTGGACCAACCTGTCCAGATAATGACCCCCCCACCCTGTCTGGGAGGCGTCCGTAGTCAGCGTGGCAGAGGGGAGTGGTGGTACGAAGGGTCGCCCTTGATTCAGATTGGGGGTTAGAAGCCACCAACGAAGATCCTGTTTGCACGTGTCCGTGATCAGAATGTGGTGACTGAGGGGACGGTCCTGATAAGACCACTGGACTGAGAGGAGCCACTGAAGTATCCTCATGTGCAACCTTGCCAAGGGGACCAGAAGAATGGTGGCTGCCATGGAGCCCAACAGTTGCAGGACCATTCTTGCTGGAGCACGACGTCTGAGGAGTAGGGTCCGGACCTGAGACTGAAGCGTCGCGATCCTTTCTGCAGGAAGATAGACTCGCATCTGCCTTGAATCTATTTCTGCACTGATAAACAGAATACGCTGAGATGGTTGCAATACAGATTTTGACCAATTGAAGGTGATTCCTAAGGATTTGCCCAGTGCGATAGTGGCTGCTAAATTTTGCAAGAGTAGATGCTTGGAGGTGGCAGTTAGGAGCCAGTCGTCTAGGTATGGAAACACATGGAATCCTAGACTTCTCAAGTGAGCAGTTGCGACTGCCAAACATTTGGTAAACACCCTGGGGGCTGTGGTGAGACCAAAGGGCAGTGCTTGGAACTGAAAATGACTGTCTCCTAGGCTGAAGCGTAAGTGTCTCCTCGACGCCTGATCCATCAGAATGTGATAGTAGGCGTCTTTGAGGTCTATGGAGCACATCCAAACTCCTTTCTCCAAAAGCGGGAGAATGGATTGTAAAGTGACCATCCAGAATTTGGACTTTTTTACAAATCGGTTCAGTTTGCTGAGATCCAAAATGGGTCTCAAGTCCCCGGTCTTTTTTGGCACCAAAAAGAATCTTGAGTAAGTCCCTAATCCGGCCTGGTCTGCGGGGACAGGTTGGATGACTCCTTTTTGAAGCAGCTTTGATACTTCGTTGGCTGCCTGATCCCGTTGACTGGGTGGTGGGTCCGGGATTCTTCGGACTGGTGGGGGTGGTTGAACAAAGGGGATGGAGTAACCTCCTGCAATGATTCGAAGCACCCATTGGTCCTGAGTAATATCTTCCCAGGCCTTTAGGTGCTTCGAGAAACGACCCCCGACTGGCTCCGGAGCTGCACAGTCGGGTACTCCTTCAGGGATGCTGGAAGGAGGAGGAGCCACGAAAGGACTCGCAGTCTCCAGTGTTGCGGGGGGCCCCGCCACCTCTGGGACGGCGTCTCCCTGAAAAATTTCCCCCTCCTCTGCCTCTAGAAGGGGGGTCGCTCTGCTGCGACGAGTAAGGCTTCTGAGACTTACGGAACCACATTTTCCCTCCCCTTCGGGCCTTGGGATAAGGCCTGACGGGAGTGGAAAAGCGGGCTCCTACGGCAGCCAAGGTCTTACCCTCCTGCTCGCAGCGAGTCAAAGTGTCCTTTACCTTGGGTCCAAACAATGAGGACCCATCAAAGGGGGCGTCGGCAAAGGAAGACTTAAAGGCCTCCGCAAAATGACACAGGCGTAACCAGGCTTGTCTCCGTAGAGCAACACCTGTTCCCGCCGCTCTACTCACCCCTTCGGCCGCATAGGAAATGAGCCTCATGGACGAGTTAGATAATGAGGATAGGGTAGCCAACTGAGAGTTAACCGTCTGAGTTAACTGATCAGGTAAGTTACCCGAGAGGGCATCTGACAGCTCCTTGATCAGATCCCTCTGTAGTCTGGTGAAGTGAGCCAAATAATTCAGAGACCTTAACGTAAAGGCCGCTGAAGTAAGGGTACGCTTGCCGTACCGATCCATGCTCCTAGACTCTTTGTTAGGGGGATGGATGGATGTCGAAGCCTCTGCCACATCTTGTTGGGTGGCAGATGCCACCACCATAGCATCTACAGCCACACCCTTAGATAAGAACTCCTTGTCCGGGGGTGCCGAGAGAAACTTATTGGGACGAGCTGGCACCGGTTCCACAGAATCTGGGTGTTCCCACGCCCTTCGAGAGATCAAATCCAGAAGCTCATCGAAGGGCAGAGACACCCAGGAGGCGGAGGGCTGAGCCCCAAAGGCCTTGAGGAACACCGACTCCTCAGCGAAAGGGGGTTTGGACTGCCAATCGCCTCGGTGTTTAAAGATTTCTAGAATGTCTGCAAAGGAGACATCTTCCGAAGACGACTTTGGGGATCCCTCCGCATCATCGAGGTCAGTATCCAATGTGAGGGACTCGTCAGGGGAGTCGACGTGTTTCCTCTTACACTGTCTCTTCCTGGGTGGTTCCTCCGAAAGAGTGTCGGAGGAACCTCCAGGAAGAAGGGAACCACCAATGGGGATAGCCTCAGGCCCAGGGGCTCCGCTGTCACGAGACAGGGGGATTCCAGAAACGTCAGTCACCACGTCCAAGGAAGGGGGTGCTGGTGGAAAGGTCGAAGTGGCCACAGAGGATTTGGCTAAAGCACTTCTCATGGCATCGAAGGCAGGACCCCCAGAATCCTGGGAAGGTCCCGTCCCCGAGGCCACAACAGTAACAGGAGCTCCCGCAGCCGACGCACCTAGAGAGAGGCTCGGAACCGAAAGGATCGGATCCGAAGCCTCCCCCCCGGGGCCGACTGAGGAAGTCCATGTACCGAACCCTGACCCAAGGGACGGAGTTGAAGTTAGAGTCGGAGCCGACTCGATAACTTCGACCGGATCCACCAACACCAACTCCAACGGCACCAAGGCTGTCGGAGGAGGAATGGTAGTAGGATGATAGGGGATTGGCTCCAGAGCCAACTGGGCAGGAGTCGAGATAAATTTAGCGAAGACCGGTGACTGGAAGAGCTTCTGAAGCACCCTGTCTACGTCCAAATCGGACATCCTCGAAGAACGAGAAGAGACCGATTGGGTCCGAGTCGACTTCTCCGCCGGCTCCGAAAGAGTGGGGGACTGGCTCCGTAAAGGCTCGAGACGTATCGGCGCCGAGGGAGATTCCACTACTATTGCAATCTCCCTCGGAGCCGATGTGGACTTCGGTTCCGAAGTGGAAGTGTCTGAGCGGGTAACCCTCATTGGCTCCGAAGGCAGTGGAGCCGATGAAGGTGACACACCTCTCGATGCCTGAGCTCTCGACTCCAAAGCCAGAGGAGTCGAGGCTGGAGGCATCGAGGCAGACCGTTCTGCCCTCGGCTCCGAAGTCCGTGGAGCCAACGGAGAAGCCTGCCTAGACTTTTTGGCTATCGGTTCCGACGGGCTGGTCGGAGCTGACGATTTTTTCTTCTTGCCAGTAGGAGAAGAAGAAGAAGAAGAGGATAAAGCTTCCTCAAAAGAAGGGGCAATGAGCCCTTTTAAAATCAGTTTGTTTTTCCTCTCTTAGAGGACTCGAGAGGAAAAAGCGTGGCAAACGCTACAAGACTCCTGGAGGTGTTTGGGACCTAGACAATGCACACACAGGGAATGATCATCCGTTATAGACATCTTGTAACCACACTTGACACATTTTTTAAAACCAGAAGGTCTATGTTCTTTAGACATGGTTTTAACAAAAAGTTAACCACAATTACAGACAAACAATTAACAGCGACAACTAGGCTCTAATTTAAACGCCTAAGGTAGGGCTAGGCCCCTCTAACTTAAACGGAACTTTCCTACCAACAAAAATACACAAGCGACCACAAAAAAGTATCAAAACACAAACATACAACAACAATAGCCGTTAAAACAGCTTTTGGGTGAATTTCAGAAGAAATTTGACAGAAAAAGGTTTCTAACTAGAGGTACTTAGCTCAGCCAAGTCCGAGACCACGTCTATGCTGGAAAGCGGCAAACGAGATCTGGGGAGGTAGTGGTGGTGCATCCTGGGATATGCGGTGACTCAGCCAATAAGAGACTGCGTTCTATTGTATAGCGCCGAGTCGGAGCCGAGGATCGGCTCCGAACCCATCTGTAGAGAATGTAGGCGAGTTAGGATCACATTACATCCCATGTTTTCACCAAAATTATTAATAATTTATTTGTCCTTATTTACTGGAAAAGTCAGAGTAGGTAATACCCAGTTTCAGAAGAGCCTGGGGAGAAAAGTCCATCTATTGATATTGTGTTATATCCCTCTTTACAAATGACCGTGGCTTATTTCATATTTTCTGTTCCTCCTACACTTAAATATGCCACATCACATCCAATTCATCTATTAGACAGATACAGACATGAACTAACTTTTAAAGAACTAAGATAAATTTGCTATAAAGCATGGATTCTATTCAGTGGACATGAAAAAATGCATGTTTTATGAAACTAACACTTTAATATCAACTCAATTAAATATTTTTCAGGAAAATATTACACAACAAAATTAAATTTCTTGTAAAGTTTTGAAATGCAAGCTCCTTTCCACCCACACATTCCAACTATAAACATATGCTTATAGTCAAATTAAACAAAGGCAGAGAAAGGGAAAGGAGCTTTGAATAACATTATTTTGCAGTTCTATCATAAAAATATGATGAGCAAGCCTTGGAGAGAACAGACATTTCAAATACTTCGCCATTGAGATTTAAAACATAATGGTGACATAGTATATGCACTGCACAATTTTTATTTACCTTCTGAGTTTTTCCAAAATTGAAGTAAAAAAGAGACATTGAAACAAAATAACAGTTCTGTGGCACAGCATTTTAACTAAATATTCCATTAGTGCTGTCAGCATGTAAACTAATAGTCAAGGACATACTTGATATGATTCAGTACTAGTAGATACAAATTAAGAGAAGTTATAAAGCAAGTACTGTTCCATAAATATACCAGTTTAGGGGGGGGGGAAACATAAGGTTACCTTTGCACTGAACTCCAGCATCTTGTGAGTGGGCCCAATAATGTTTTTGCCATCCCCTGAATGGGCATTGTTTTAGTGATGACTCAGATCCTGTACATTTCACATGTATTATTAGTCCAGTTCCTTGTCCATAGTGAGCTCTCCCTGGTGCTGAAAGAGGATCACCACACTCTAGTTCTCTGCAGACAACTTCAGCTTCCTTCATTCCCCAGTCTTCATCACACACTGTACCCCATTTGTTGTTATGATATATCTCCACTCTTCCAGCACATGGATGAGGGCCATTTACTAGTCGCAATTCCACTGAAACAATATTGAAAATGTATAAGAAAAAAATAAATAGATATATGTTTTTTTTTTAAACTGCATCAAAGTCATTGCAAGTGGAACAAGTGCACCAAATATTTAAGAAAAATAGATATCAGTACCTTAAAATGATATCCATTTTATGGTAAATACATTTCAAAATACTTACTTCAGTTAAAAAGCAAAGCATAGACATAGGTGGACAAGACAAAGTGAGCAGCACAGAAATATGGTTAATCCATATGTTATATACTATGCAGACTAATAAAGATGGAAATTATACAGACTAACTATATCAATGTCATCACAAATGGTCAAAATGTTGCATTGCATGTATATAATACTATTCTAAATGACTAGAGTGTGTTGTTATAGATCCACTAGAAAAACAAAACAGATATTTTGCAAATATCTTATTAATACACAGTAGCACATTGAGTAATCAAGAAATGAGAAGGATAGGTGCTGGATACGTTGCAGCAAAAAGCACACCTGCAGTAGTCAACAGAGACACAAGTGGAAGGTTTGGTAGTACATGTTTAACTCACTAAGACTCCTTTGCTGATCTGAAGGCTACAGAAATTAAAGTTGTTGTCATAATTCTAATCAACCAGAGACTTATTGATCAATATTAAAAGTAAAAGTCAGTGAATCCCCCTCAATATTCTGAACTTGTCTTAGTAATTGTAAGACCCAGATTTGACAGTGTCATCTATTACATATTGTTACTCATATTTTTTTTGCTTTTATATGAAATCATAGAATGTGATCACTGTTTTGTCAGAGTTTTCACTTGTAAGCAGGAACAGCTCATTGAAAAGCAAGAAGACGTCTATCACAGAATTCTAACAGACCTAATGTAGGAGTGCATGTGAAGACTTCCATCATAGAATCATACCAGACCTAATGTAGGAGTGTATGTGAAGACTTCCATCATAGAATCATACCAGACCTAATGTAGGAGTGCATGTGAAGACTTCTAGCACAGAATCTTAACAGACCTAATGTAGGAGTGTGTGGGAAGACTTCTATCACAGAATCATAACACACCTAATATATAAATACATATGGTTTCTCACTTTTTAATTTCTCCAAATATTTTGGGTTTCTAATGCCATGATGGGAATGGACCCCATTCCAAGTCAAAGTGCAATTAAAGTTCATGAAGTTAGTATTGTTTCAGTCTTTGATGTCAGCCAGAAGTGCTCTTTGCAGCACCTGTAATGTGCCCAGTAATGACTCCTTCTGCAATTCATATGGTGTTACATGGATTGGTAACATATTTAAATACTATTGTAGATTATTTTTTTATAAGACCCATTGCTCCTACTACTATTTGAACTGTCTGGGTATCTTTCTTCCACATTGCTCTCATTTCTGCCTGCAAGTCCTGATTTTTTATGACTTTCTGTCTCTCTGTACACAAGACACTGTAGTCAGCGGGTGTGGTGATTTTAATGATCAATGCTACTTTTCTCTTCTTTTCTTGGACCACTATATCTGGTTTTCTAGCATCTATCTTTTGAACAGTTGGTAATGGGTGACCCATGTGATATAAACTTCATCATTTTCTATGATGCATTGTGGCTTATGTTTCCAGTGTTTTTAAGCCAGTTCAATCCCATAATGTTTGCACAATCCCTAATGCAACAGTCTTAGGTTCATAGATTCATAGGTAGGTACTAGGCTATCTGCCTGAAGGCATTTATAAGCCTAGCCAGAATTTGTTGGCTTTCGCTGTCCCCTTAGATTAGTTCCCTGTGCCTCTGTCCAGCAGAGTCACTGAAGTGATCCCCGGGGTAAACTTTCTGTTTCCCATCCATTCGTCAAAGTTTCTTTTGAAGAGTGTTAGCGAGGAGCTCTACCTAATGTAGATTGGAATCTTGTTCCAAAGCATGGGAAGTCTCTGGGACAGGAATCCATCCCTCCAGCACATCCTATTTATTGTTGTGGTGAGGTTTAGATCCCCAGAGCATGTGGCTCGAGGGGATAAGGTTTTCTTTAGGTGGAGCATGTCTATCAGTTCTGGGTTGGACATGGCCTTGTATGTCAGGCAGACATCACCTTTGAGTAGGCGGTATACAACCGAGTACAGCTGGAGTTTCTTCAGTCAAGCTGCATAGGGCATCTGTTTGAGGCCAGTGATCCTCTTGGTGAGGTACTTCTGTGGTCTTTCCAGCTGTTGCAGGTGTCTTGTAAGGTACATCCCAAATGAGGCATTGTACTCTATGATGAGTCTGATGAGTGATGAGTAGAGGGGCACAATGACATATTTTGCTCTAGATGTGAACCCTTTTGTGATTAGGTGGGCCACGTAGAAGGATTTTCTAACCACTTTGGCAATGAGATTATCAAAGGGGAGATTACTATCTACTTGGGTCCCCAGATCCCTTATTACGTCTTCCATATTTAGGGGACTACTACCTATGTGGTAGTTTGTGGGTACTTTGTTTTTTCCAAAGGGGATGACTATGCACTTTTTGGCATTTAGCTTGAGGCCATGATTTTGACACCAGGTACCCTCCTCAGTGAAACCCATTTGGAGGATGTCTTAGTCAGCCGAAGAGTCAATTATGGTCTCTAGTTTGCAGTTCTCTGCGAATTTGGCCAGCCAATAGTCCACCTGTGCTTGCCTGTACCTCTGAGAAGTATATGCTGAACAGGATGGGTCCTAGAACTGAGCCCTGGGAAATACCATTTGTAACCGGTTTAGAGTCGAACCTAGCTCCCGCAGCTCTCACCATGTGGGTTCTGTCCGTGAACCAGTTGGCAACCCATCTTGTGATCTAGGGGTTTATGTTCAGTCTGGAGAGCTTGTCTATAATACCAGAATGGGGAATGGTGTCAAAGGCCTTAGTAAGGTCTAGGTAGGCCGTGTGTACCACCTTTCTCTAGTCTATAGCCTTGGTAACTGTCTCAAAGAAGTCCACCAGGTTTAGGAGGCATGATCTGCCCTTAACAAAGCCGAACTGGACAGGGTCCAGTATTTGGAGCTTCCTAATGTCTGTTAATGAGCTCCACGATGATGCACTCCATAGCCTTGCAGACTAAGCTAGTCAGGCTTATAGGGCGATAGTTCCCGGGGTCTGTTCTGGCTCCACCTTTGTGGACCAGAATAACCACTGCTGTGCACCACTCTATGGATACGTAGCCTTTGGAGAGGCTGAGTTTGAACAGTGTGTTTAGGTGAGGGGTTAGTTCATCTTTGAGCTCATGAAGGATGCAGCCTGGGACACCATCCAGTCCCACTGATGCAGTGTTTTTGGCTTTGGAGAGGGCTGTTTTAACCTGAGTGTCTGTAATTTCAAGGACTCTACATTTTTCTGGTATGGTTATGGGCCCTTTTGGAGGTGAGAGGGGGGTGAAGTTTGCACTGAACCTGTCTGCCAGGATGTTGGTGATATTGGTCTGTTCAGTGTATTTTATGCCATTCTGCACCAACTCCAAGCAGATCTGAGCCTTGCCACTTAGATTCTTGATATAGCTAAAGAATGCCTTGTGGTTATCTTTGAAGTCCTTGGCAATTTTTCTTTCAAAGCTCACCTTGGATGGTTTTATGAGGGATCATAGTTTCTTGTTGATACTGGTCAGGGATGTCTTCCCTTCTTGGGATTTTACTCTTTTCTGTACTAGTTTCCTCCTTCTATTGTATAGCTTGCTTATAGCAGGAGTCCACCACACTGGTTTCCTTTTCTTGGAGGAGTGAATCTTGATTTTGCTTGGGATGGCACGATCCATGCATTCTTGTAGGTGCCTGTAGAATGCATTAGTAAAGGATTTTGCAGCTTGGACAGCATTATCCTTCAGCATGGGGGTTGGGGGCTTTGAAACTTTCCACCTCAGTCTTAAGTAACTGGAAGTTTGCTTTTGAAAAGTTTTTCACTGTGGTTTCCTTGTCCGGGTGTGGGGGCGGAATGTGGATATCCAAAGTGATTTGTTTATGGTCAGATCTAACCAGCAAGGGGTTGACCTCCAGTGTGGAACACCGGTCGCCCATGTTGGTGATGACCATGTCCAATATGTTATCACCTCTGGTTGGAGTGTTGACTATTTGAACCAGGCATTTGAGTTTATAAAGTCTAGGAAATATTGGGCAAGGGAGTTAGTACTTGAGTAGTTCTCCCAGTTAATGTTTGGGTAATTGAAATCACCCAATATTAGGGTGTTTGGTAGGACCTTTATGTTTCCCAGTATTTCCAGAAATGCAGAATGGGGTCCTGGGACATGGTGGGTGATCTGTAGCAAGTTACAATTTGAATTGCAGTTTTGCCTGTTGTTAGTTGCACGTGGGTGATCTCTGAAGCATTGTGCTGTGCCACTAACCTGGAGGTGTGGATTTCCTTGATGAATATGGATATGCCCCCGCATTTTGTATTTCAGTTTGGGTTCTGTGGCCGAAATGTATGGTATGAATTGTAGCCTGGTGGTGCTGGGGTGCTCTCTGGAGCCTTAAACCAGGTTTCTGTTACTGCACATATATTGATTTTCTCCATACTGAGGAGTGCCTCGGGTATGTGCATTTTGATGTTTAGACTTCTGGCATTGAGTAGCATTACCCTCAGTTTTTTGTTACTGGTGCTATTTACTGCAGTGGGTTTGTCTTTTGAGCCATGCCTAAAAAAAGGCACTATGGGGGTGGCAAGAGCCTTGGCCAGTATTCGAAAGCCTAAGGGTGACAGGTGCAAAACATCTCTAGCGAATCAGCATGGCTTGTCGAGCATGTCATTCCAGGTAGACAGACACTGTATCCCCTTTGAATGACACCAGAAACTTAGCCAATTGTTGAAATCGAGAACTTTTTCTTTATACTGTGGTATCATTCTTGTTGAGGGCAGGGTGATACTCAGGGTCAGGGTCATACAGGCCTGGCCTACATGATCAGAGAACTCTTCCATGTCTCTTTTTATGTAGTCCAGGGAGGTACAGCTCAGGTCATTCACACCAACATGGACAATGACAGAGTCATATTTGTACTTGTTCTGGAGTGACCTGAGTGCTTGTGTTATGTGGCAGATCCTGGCACCTGACAGGCAGCTAACAGTAACCTTCTCCTCATTCAACCTAGTAAGTGGGACGTCAGTGTGCCTGACTATAGAGTCACCTATTACTAGTATGTTGGGTATGTTATTTTGCTTTAAGGGCTGTGATTGCATGGCACACTGGTTTTGTGAAGTATGTGTTTCATGGTTTGTGTTGGGGAGTGGAGTTTGCTTGGTTGTTTGCTTTGGATGTCTCTGTTGGTTTTGCAGATTTTTATTTAAAGCTTCCGAGTATGTTTTCATTTATTTATGCGTATTTTTTGCCAGTGCTGGTTTAATGAGGTTTATGTGAGACTGGTGGTGTGATGCAAGTATTTCCCTTCTCCTCTTGACTGTCTGAGCCAGTCTTGGGTTAAGAGAGCCTAATCCCCAGTTTGGCTGTATAATTGCATCTCTCGTATGTGTTAGTGTTTGGTGGTAGGAGGAGAGGGTTGTCTGTGTACATGAGGCAGTTGTAACATTGCCTCAAAATGCCCAGATTCACCAGTTGGACTAGAGAGTACACCTGAAACTGCCCGTTGGACATGCTTGAATAGGTACAGTGAACTGTTTTACTGGATGGCTGGTAAGGTCAAATAGAGAACCTTGTCCTTCTGTACAGTATAGGAGGGTCCAGTGCTAGGGTTTATAAGTGATTGCTATAAGTTTTGAGCAAGTGCCGGGCTGAGAAATGAATGGCTTGAGTGCTTAAGTTGAAGGTTTGTCTAGTTCCAAGGGAAAAATTGAAGAGAAGACTTTGTGGAGCCGGGAATAGTTTTACCCTAGCTAACCAGTGCTGCCTGGCGCGCAAAACTGGGCAAATGCGGTATTTATAGCAGAGAAATGAAAGAGATAGAAATTAGCCCAAAATGGCCAATAAACTACTAATTTCTGACCTGAAACCACTCCTCCATGGACAGATAGGCTGCTCAAAGCTCCACTCTCTCACAGGTGAACAGAGAAACTTACTTCTATCCAAGTAAGGTATGGGCAAACACAGAGATTTATAACACAGCCCTGAATTCAGCACTAACCTGAAAACTGGACTATACTAGCTTAGAAAAGCGGGAAACAAGGATATATATATATATATATATATATATATATATATATATATATATTTATTTATTTATTTCAGAAAATAAAACAGATACAATAAAAAAACACTTCAAATGCACAGAAAAGGACACTTATTGTTATATATATCGCAGATCAGAGTTGTCGTCAATGCCCCAAGTAATAAAGTGGGAAGATACACAAACCTCAGGATTTACTAATCTTCTGTGCAAGGCTAGATTAGTCTTACACAGAAGCACCAGTCTAAGAGTATGACAACAGCGTGCCATGCATATTAATGAGGGCACGCTGCCTCAACTCTAAAGCTTACACGGAGCGTGGACGAGTGTAGGGGCGTGTCGGACTGCCAAGCAGTCCAAAAACCCACGCCCCTGCAATGAAGAAACTAGAAAAATGTTGAGTTACATGAATGAGTCCGCTCACATGTGTACATTGTAAGACTACACTCCCCCATATGTTAAACCACGTACAAATTTAAAAATGAAAAGAAATCTTTTTTTTTTTGTTTTATTTCCAGTATAGATGCCCGTATTAGTGCGTGTTTGTGCGCATTTGTCCATTGCTTAGCTACAGTTAGCAGCCTAGACACCGAAGAGGATAATAAGAAAAATATATGCAAATTAAGCAAAATGGCGATAGCGTAGTGGTTAAAGCCTTTGCACAAAGAGGAGGCATTCCCGGTTCGAGTCGCACTATTGCATGTTCCATTTTCTGTTGGAAATCTGTATACATAAATATTTCCTGACATTTATCATGCATAAGTTTTGTAAAAAGCCCTTTGAATGACACCAGAAGTGAACAAATTTTATATATATATATATATATATATATATATATATATATATATATATATGTATATATGTATGTATATATATATATATATATATATATATATATATATATATATATAAAGGTGAAATTGTTATGTATTCTGAGGCATGAGGCATGAGTAACTTATTTTAAGCAATATAAAGCACTGATAAGCACATTTTACCAGTATTGAGCATATTTAAATTAAAATGATCATAGCTGAGCACCGCGTTAACAAGTGCAATGTCTTTGCGCGCAGCTGAGCACTGCGCCAACCAGCGCAACTACAACGTATTTGCGTGTAGCTGTGCATTGCGCTAACCAGCACAATGTCGGGCAATGTCGAGCAATGTCAAGCAACATTGGGCAAAGTCGGGCAAAGATGAGCAAAGTCGGCTAAACACGGCCACACCTCCTTTACTGTACCTTAACCATTCAGGTCAGGCCAGTAGGGAAATAAAAAGCAGTGACAGGGCTCGAACTCAGAATACTGTGAACTATAGTCACAGTACATAACCACTAAGCCATGACAGCATTTCATAACCATGCACTTTCAACAGACACATATCTACGAAAGAAATTTTAAACATTGCCAACATCAGCTAAGCAGGTGTGCTTACAGCTGAGTTTTTTCAAAACCAGCCAATCACAAATAAGTGTGGGAAATGAGGCATATTTAAGCTCCACAGGCAAGAATACTTTCCATAATTGGTTGTAGCTCCTTTCTGCAGTCAGCATGGCCAGTGTTGGAGAAGGCACTCGATTTTGAGTGCAACGCTGGGGCATTGAGGAGTCCAAAGTAATGGTTTGGCTCCTTGTCCACAATCATGAGGAAAGACTCCTGTGGGGCGAGTACCAGGCCACCCAATATAAAACAGAGGCCTGGAACAGTCTCACTCATGATTTCACCAGTGCCACTGGTGTTCCTCAGATTGGTGAGCAGGTCAGGCACCATTATTCTGACCGGAAGCGATGTAAAGAGGATCAACTGGACCAGTGGATCCAGGAATCCCGTGCTATGCCTAATGCCCCACTACTGAGTAAGTAGCCATTGTATTAAGTAGTTAAGAATTGCTATGCTTGTCTATACTATGGATAGGTATGTCTCAATATCACTGCATTTACTTCACAGCTGCAGTTGTCTGGGCTATGAATCAGCTAGCCCATGAAGATAGGTTGCAAAGACTGCGTCATCAGGCAGGTTAGTAATTATTCTGCGTGTACTGTTATATAAAATAAATGAGAGAGCCTTCAAAAAGTGTTTTAACCCAATAAATAAAGGTGTAATAATTCTTTAATAAATGTATAATTCCTGGAGTGCGTCTCTGTCATTTTCGTTGATATGTTGTTGTATTGTTGCATTTTACAAATTGTACTGTTGTATTAAGCAGTGTCAACCCACACTTGGGTAGGCCCATATAACATGATGAAGGGAGTGCCAGTAGCTTTTATGCAAATTTACAGCCCTCAACTGTTGGTTCATGCCCAGCATGTACAGGTTAATCTGGCACATGAGTAGCTTGGTATTGTGTTCCCCAAAAATGTCAGTATGCTGCCAGAAATGTAGGGAGCTGTTAACATATAACTGATACTTTCACCTGAACATATCTAGATAATTATATAAAAGTAGAGTTGTCAGTGTACC